>NC_079904.1:726213-884327 GCF_024868665.1 Triplophysa rosa | reverse complement strand
CTCTCTCTCTCTCTCTCTCTCTCTCTCTCTCTCTCTCTCTCTCTCTCTCTCAGATGCTGTGCATTCTTGAGTTTGTTGGAGCGGATCCCTCCTCCTGAGCCGAGACCGACTTTCCCAAAGCTGATATTAATATCACAGGCCATTGTGATGGAGTTATTTTCATGGAAGCCCGAGAGGAAGTCACGTGGCTGTAATTAGTCCCCGGGGTCCGCAGGGTCTCCATTACGTGCCGTGTTTAACTCACATAAGCATCAATGAAGTGGAAAGGTTGAGGAAGCAGCGATCACTGCGTCTGGGCGGCTGCTTTTATTTCTCTTTTCATGAGCATCTATTGTGTTAATGGGCCCAAAATCTGTGAAAGAAATGAAGTCTTCTTTCTTTTTCTACCATTTTACTAATAAAATGTGTAGAGGACACATGCTTATATGATGTGTGAATATGCTCGTGTTGTATTTAAGATGAGTTTTGTTTATAAAAATATGACAGCTTTTGTTGAGCTTGATTTATTACAGCCTGATTGTTTACACAAGGCAAGACAATTTACAGGATGTTCATCAGGATGCAAATAAAGAGCTTGAAAGTTTACATGAGGTTGTCAACCGAAAGATTTGTGTGAGTGAGACAAACCTATCTTAAAGTAGTCACTAAAAAGGACTAACAGGATGAAGAAATATGATTATTGATTAAAACAATATTTACATGATAAGTCTGACATTTTAATCTGAATCTCCACATTTATACCACAGAACAAATACAGTTAGGCCTATATTTATATTTTTAACAGATGCAACTTGAGGGAGTATTTAACATTTTGGACCCAACAATAAGTGTAGTGTACTAGTACAGAATAAATTAAAGCTGTTTCACAAAATGCGGTTTTTAAGCGACAACATAAACAAACCTTACTTCCGTTCGTTGACCGCCCTTAACTTCCGGTACACATTCACGAACAATAAGCTGTGTCTCGTTTCGTAAGGCTGCGTCCTCCGGAGGTCTCATTTGAAGTCGGCTACGTCATCATGTCATAAAAACGTCTCGTTTCATCTCATTTCATAAAAGCAGGTAGGACACTTCGTATGCACCCTTCTAATGCGACCTACTTTCACGAGAATTCGGAGGACACATGAGGTGTATCCTTTGTTGCTACTTTGCGTCGGCCAACGTCTGTTATTTGAATAAATGGCCACAGCTGCACATTCAAGCAAATATGTGATGTTTAAATGTTAACAGTTTACAATTTGTGTCACGTTTTTTAAATCTCAGCAGGCAGATGTAAATAGGTTTACAAGTGTGTTTAGTGATGTTTAAACGTTTTAAAACAGTAAGGCAAACATTCTTATATTTGTTTAACTCTTTTGGCATTGTTTAGGGTAGAAAGTAATCAACTTTTTACCTCTACAATCATGTAGAAATCATTTTAATTAATTTGACAGGTGTGACAGAGCAACGTGTTGTCATAGCAACGTGGTACTTCCTGTTTCCTTTTCTGTCAGTATGTCCTACGAAGGACGTCTCATTTAATTATAAATTGAGGATTCTCCGTATACCGCACCCTTTAGAGGCTGAGACCTCCGGAGGACACAAGGACGCAGCTTTACGAAAAGAGACACAGCTATAGAGTGCCTGTAGATTATTTATGATAACAATCAAAATAAACCGAGAAGAACAGTTACTTGGCTAAACTTGCCTCTACAATATTTTGAATTTAGACTACGAAACCAAAGTCAGCCGCTAGATGTAAATGTACCGACGGTTTCTTTAATGCGAACGTGTATTTATTAAAATTAACATACAACAAAATTCATAAAATCGTTTATTTAATACAATTAGATAATATAAATAAAATAAATTAATATTAACATAAATTAAATAGTTATTAGATTCTTGCCAAACACAAACCGGAAGTTAACAGCAGTCCCGGTGCGCGAGTCCGATGAAACTGCGTCTGAAATGGCATACTGTGACAGTACGCACTGAATTTGAATAAGTACCTATATCGGCCGTTAAAACAGTACGTTCTATATAGTATGAGTGGGTGTAGTATGAATACATTTGGGACATACTGTGTCTGCCATGTTTTATGGTCATGTGACCCGTATGCTCTTTGACCTGTGATGTATTAACAACAACCTACACGTGAGAGTTGATAAAAACATAATTTAGTCATGAGAAATTCATTTATTGGCTAAAAACTTTCGTCCGCCTTAAAGTTTTCTGCTATATATTTATTTGATTTACTTTTGAAATGTGACCGTTGCTCAGCTCCCGTGGCATCATGGGATAGATCAGTGTCCATCCGATCCACACTCACCAATCTCGGTGGAAGTAGTAGACCATCCGGCTCTTTCTCGCCTACTGTTATTTGCATACTGAGGTTTAGGACATACTGTTCATGACTCATGCTCATTTCCCCCTACTATATAGTATGGAAGTAGGCGATTTCGGACGCAGCCACGGTTTATATGGCAAAAAGTATTTATTTAAAAACTCATTTAAAGTGTGTGTGGTTCTGTCAGAAAATCTGATCCGTAAGCACGTGACAATAATAACAGACTGTGCCACATGCAACTTCCTCCCATAATTCTGTGAATTCACCTCTCAGCTTCTATTCACAGCTGGGTCCGATCCAAAGGAAAATGAAGAGTTGGGCCAAAATCTGTGGACAGCGTCGAGCTACTGATGAGATCTGCCGAGCCTCACACGAGCCCATAACCCCAAGCGTGATACACAACATCATGAGGAAGTTTTGGAGATCCTTCTGGGCTGCCTTAGCTAAGTGAGATTACTCTCAAATTAGGCCTGTAATTGACATTCTCACATTTCCGCCGGTGGAAACTGTTCCTTTGGAAGCTATTAAGAACGATGTGTTTGACTGTTGAGGGAACAGAAGCAGAGATATTGAGTGAATAACAATATGCTGAATAAAAGCAGAATTATATACAATTCTTTAATAGGTCGTGGAGAGAACGTGATGCGTTTAAATGAGAGTTAACGCTGTCAATCTCTCTCTGTATTTCAGCTGTCCTAATGGTAGGGCAATGCATGTAAAATGACTGAATCTCTTCCTCAGATCATGGTCAAGACTGCTTTATGGGTTTTCCTTTAGCAGTGAAGGTCAAAGGTCGTCGTGAGGTCGTGACAGAACACAATCATCCGTTAACATCCAACACTGGTGAATGAAGAGACAACAGTTCAAGGTCATCAAATGGGATTCAAGTGCAACAAAAACACATGTTGAACGGAGGATAAGCAACATTGTCCAGTGAAACACATTCAACTTACTTCAGATATATAATATATATTATACACTATACTGTTCATGATCTTAAAAATATTTTGATTGCAAATCTTTGGACAGCACATAAAATGAAAAAAAAAACAACGAACAAAATCTATAAAAATATTAAAACGAACAATATTTTGATTAGAAGGTGTATAAGTAAATAAATATAAAAATAATTTTGTCGTCAAAATACATATTACTTTTATTTTAATTGGAAACTACAATTGATTGAATAAAAATGGTTTTGAAATAGTTGGATGATTTGGTCTGAATACAAATTAGCCAAAAAGAGCTCAGAATTGATTGTTTTTTGAAACAACATAAATCCCAAAGTTACATTTGTGTTATTTTATATTTTTTTAATAAAAGTTTTTTAATAATAATTATTATTGTAAGATTTGATAAGAATACAAACATGAGTGTGTATATATTTAGTGTATATTAATATTTTAATGCGACAAGAAAACTCTAAAATTACAGAAAATAATCCTTTAAATCAAGATTTAAAATAGTATAAACATTTTACACACATCCAAATCAAGAGTTTAAATCTATAGACACTATTCTACACAAACGGGTTGGTTAAAAGGCAAATTAAGATCACATTTATTATTTTAATTTATTTCCACATTTAAACGGTGACGGATGTTTCTTGTTCATATGTGCCAAATAAAGGTTTTAAAAATACAGATAAATAATTTGTGTGTCTTGTTTCGAATGTCTTAAAAAGCAATACTGTTGTGAGAAATGTTGGTGGTCTAATGAAAGAGAGCTCTGAAAAAGAATCTTTGATAAAACGAGGCAGGGAAAATTATATGCGTCTTTCACACACGGCAGCCAGTGATCAGCACATCTGCAGCATGTAAAACTCCTGTAAACCTCCTAACATTTGCCTTATGAATGTCAGCTCGACGTCACGCATAACCTTACACAAACACCCGGCACACATGTTAATCCTGCACACGCAGCGGGACTCGGACCGGGCCTCCGTCCCAGCGCTATCTGTCCCGTCCACCCGCTGCTCGGCCCGAAACGCCAGATCCACGCTGAGGCCTGTGACACACTGGCCCCTTTCAAATCCCCAGCGGCGGGCCGAGAGAGTCCGACCCGGCCGCACATTAACTGGAACAGGTGCAGGCGAGCGGGTCGCTTGTTTCCCTTCACGGCCTCCTCAGGAAATCATAAAGCAAATATATTGCTGGGGGACGTTTTGTTGGGGTGCCCTGTGAGCAAACTGAAAGGGGAAATGGATCAACGCACAGCCACTGAGGACGGTAAATCAACGGAGAGCTGAATGTACTGCGGTGTCCCCCGGAGGACCCGGCTCAAGGCCAAACTCTCTGTCAGTCATGGCCTGGTGTTAATGTCATAGCCAGCTGTGCTTGGCAGGCCTGCAGAGATTGAGACGTCCGTGTCGATCGCAGGAATTCCACTAGAGGCCATCGTGACGCAGGAAATGCGCCTCTGAGTCAGGGATGATTTGCATTCAATGCAGTTTAACAAAGACATAATAAAGATGACAAAGGAGCTTTTGACCGCAGTATACGCAGGTCATTGTTACAGATTGTTGTGAATCAAGATAAGGAGACAGTTTGGAACACTCATTTAAAGGCACTTATAATTAATAATAATAATTCGTTACATTATATAGCGCTTTTCTGGACACTCAAAGCGCTTTACATGGAAGGGGGAATCTCCTCAACCACCATCAATGTGCAGCATCCACCTAAAAATTGGCTAAAACTGGCAAAAAATATATTTTTTATTCATTCTTAGCAAAAAAGTTATGGATTGCAGATTTAATGTTGTAAACATTGTAAACCTGGATAAGTTGCCTTATACTAAAAAAATAAGGCAAGAGTTTGAGAGGTTTCTTGGTTTAAGTAAACAGAACTTTCAGATTTTGATTACTGTGAAATTAAAGTTCTTAATAAGTCTAAATAAGCGTGACTCAAATATTTCAGACAGAATGTAAAAAGTTACAGTTTTTAGTTAACAAAACTCATTTTTATCATTTTCTTTATTTTACATATTTCTTAATCTTAATATGCATTAATCAAACACATTGACTAATGCAACCCAAAATGAGCAAGAAGAGACTGATCTCAGAACTGGTCATTGCTCACTGATGACATAACATGTTACAGGTTACACGTGGCCTTCCACCGCCTATGCACAAGCAACACTCTTCTGATCAATGGTAATCACAAAACAGAAAAATATGTCAAACTCTTCTAAATATCCAAAATAAGTGAACATTAAACACTAACAAATCTTTAACTTCACTGAAAAACACATAAAATAATCATTTTTTAAATTCTACTCTCATAATGCAGTCTGATGCAAAGCATGTTGAGAATTGAAGATCCATCTCGACAAATTGTGTGGAATTAACTTTTTTAAATTAAGTAAATTGAACACGGTGCAAATTTTTTTTAAAGTTTTAGTCAAAACCTCAAGTTAATAAAAAATGATCATTAAACTTTACTCAAAAGTAAAAATGTGTTTCAGGAACTTTAAATATTTAAGTAGTGCTTTTTTATAAAATGTAGTTTACAATACTTAATCTGTTTGATTATTTTGAGCATTTGGGTTACAGTGAATGACTTCAGATCTCCCTTCCTGAAAACGCTTCCACACGCCACTCAAATCTTCTTCATTCTCATGGTCAGAAGATGCTAAACCTGTTAGACTTTACCAAACACAAAATCGTCAATTCTACAGAGCAGTCATACTTTTTTTTACAAAATAAAAGCACACGGTGACGGGCTTGTCGAGCTCCAAAAAGACATTTTGTTCTCCTCACACAAAGTGCATTGCATGCAAACTTAAAATATAATGCAGGAGGTTGACAGTACCCTGTCTACAAACAACAGCTTGTTGATTCTTTAAGATACAAATACAAATGTGTTATACAATAAATAAAAGGATTACTAATATAGACATATGCTAAATATACACAAAATATTATGCAGGATATATTTAATTTTGACACATTAATTCATGCAGTGTTTGGAACAACACTGAGGTCTAAATGATGACATCATTTAGTGCATTTGACATCCGCCTTATTGACATGTGGAGGTAAAACGACTTCAGCCACACCCGTCGTCGTGTAATTCTGTATGGTATGAATCTTCCAGGGATTTTAGACACAAGTTGTCTCGACTGATGGAGCGGTTCAACACATGATATAAAGAAACAGCTGTGCTACAAATGAGCCCTTAACACAGAGACTTTGATAAATGTGTTCAGAAGTCCCGAGGGGGACGACCTCCAGCCATTTCCATCCCTCATCAGGTTAAACGTTCCTTAACTACACGTAGCCTACGTATCTTTAAACGTGTTCGGCGTCTTATCGCAGAGCAAAAATCTGACATTACAGTGAAGTGCATTTCAAGCTGTGTAAATATGAATTCATATACAGACCGCCGTTCTCCAGAGCGGCTTAAATCATAAGCACATTAGGCGTTGTACATAATCCCAGCCGCACGTATAAATCACCGAGCTCCTACAGTAATGAGTGCTAATGCTGGGAATATATGAACCAATGATCATGACCCCAAGTGACAAAAGATTCGGTGTTTCTCCCATCATTACAAAACGAATGTTTCAAATTCATGCACGTGTCTTCAGGATAACGTACATATAGAACTGAAATATGGAGAGCAAATGCAATGTGCAGGATTGATAGAAACAAACAATAAATTAGTTTACCCTGATTTGCATTTTGTTATGCTGCAGTCTGCAATAAGAACATAGTCAATCGACACGTTTATTTGAGTAGTTATTCTTTTAAACTAAAAATAAGAAAATGTACGTTTGCCTACTTCTCAGAAAAACATATATAAAATAGTTGTGTATTAAAATACTCTTTTCACGTCTTCACATACTTGCGAAATTACAACTTGTAAACTTTTCTGAGTGCGTCTATGTGTATCACCTGGGCTGCGTTCAGCCCCGACAAAACGTTGCAAAACGGAAACGGTGGTGCGGTTGAACACCCTGTTGTGATGACGCAAGAGTTGAACTATGGCAGCTGAGAAGGCCATTCTTAGTGTTCTTTTTGAATAATTTTCGGAGCCTGATGAATTCGATATAAATACGTGTAGAATACTGCAAAATACATGTCTTCTAATATCTTTAATTGTTGCGTATACCGAGCTACAGCGGACACATTTAAACGACTTTACTTGGACCCATTGTGCGAGCTGTCTCTTTAATACCACGTGGGTTATATACATGTTGCTGCTGATTGGGCCGACATTCTTGACACGCCCACCAAACAAGAGAAAACGTATCTCAAACCCTGTTGCACACCGTTGCAAACCGTTTCCAGGAAACGTGTCGTTCAACCCGGAAACCGTAGCAAAACGTTGCGCACCGGTTTGAGCTTGAACATGCCCCTGACCACATCAACGTCACGTGACAGTACGGCGACTTTAGGATTCTAGTAATACTGTAGTGTTCTGTGTTAATGACAGCATTGGTTATTGAAACACTTCACGTAAAACTAACTGGACAGGTGGACAGCAGTTTATTTCTTCTAAAGCCAAGAAACTGATCAACACACACTAACGTGTCTAATTTATTGACGTGGTAGAAAAAAAATCTAATAATTTTACCCGGAAAAAAAACCGTTGGAGATTTGATTTGAACTTCTAAAACCGCGAATGGCGGGAGTCACGTGCTCTGGACGCTTGCGCTAAATACTTGGTGTTTCGAGTTTGACGTCATCACCCAAACGTGTTTTTTCGTCAATTTTAACAATCATAGGTAGTTTAGATGGTTAGAGTAATGTTAGGGTTAGTCGTAAGACTTGAAACACCAAAGATTTAGTCAAAACCAACAAGCCACGCCCACGGATCTGACTCGAAACACCACGGATTTAGTTAGAGCCTGCGCAGAACAGGGTCTGTCGAGCCTGTTCCTTCGGAGGAATGCGTTTTTATAAATAAAGGAAACCGTGCCCGTTTGCCTTAATCTACATTAAGCGCGGACACGTGGGTATTATTTTGAAAATTATTTCCTTCACAGAGCGACGCGTCTTTCTTTCGCCCTCACTAGTGTCAGCTACAGTTCTGGACATGTATACCTGTATGTGATCATACATATGTGATGTCAAAAATGTATAGTTTATATGTAACGTTATTTCTAATTCCTCTATTTGATCAAGACAGGGTTCAAAAAGTGTACACAACACATAAACACCTTGATTTTAGCAAAAGTGATGGTATGCTGACCGGATGTTTTATAAGATCCCTTCACAGGCCCCACTCACAGCCGCTACGTCCATGCAGCAGCCAATTAGGAACGGACACGTCACATACATGCAGAAGGTAACAGAAACATTTGATATAGTCCACCTGACTATCTGCATCTGTTAAAATGGCGTATCTTGATATTTCTTCAAAATATGTAAATATAATTGAAATAAATGTAATGTAATACATTATTACATATTTAAATATGTAATACATATGAATATATTTACAAAAATGTTGCACAGAAAAGCCTGTCATACCCTAATGCTCATGTAAACATTAACATGCTGATGAGTCTCAGGTGTTAATAACGCTGATGAAGTGAGAAACTAAAGACTTATGCTGCGTTCGAGACAACTCGGGTTTCAGATATTGTGACGTAAAACATCCGACTTACGACCACAATCCGCATTTGTTAATAAACAGTTTCTGGATATATTAACGTTCATGTTCATACATATTACGTGTTGTAAAACTATTTCAAGTTTGTTTACGGTTCACATAAAACTGCGAAGAGCTAGCCGCCATCTTGTCTGTGACGTCAAATGACGCATCTCGCTGAGGTCGGGGTGATCGATCTGCCCCGAGTTCAGAGGTCGGATAACTGACTTCGTTTGCCGTTGTTGTGCCGAATTTTGACTCCCCGCCAGATTACGACTCCCCTCATTGAAATTGCTGGGGGACTAGCTAATCCTAACCCCACACCTAATCCTAACACCTAATGTTTGTGGGGAATGGGGGAGTCATAATTTGACGGCAGTCACTTTTTGGCACCACACCGTTCCAGACGTTCACTTCCGGGATTGAGGTCGGCATTACCCGAAATCCGAGTTGTCTCGAACGCAGCATTATACACTTACAAAAACTGCGTTTCAACATTTCACTGCACAACAACACATGTTTATATGCATTTATAAAACGGCTTCCAGATGAAGAACTTCTCGTTTTTACAGAACAAACCGCTACATTTTGCCCAGACTACAATGACACATCTATAGTACACAATAATTGCGGTTTATATCTGAGTGTTGCAATTCTTACGATATGATCTAAACGTTTCAACGGCCGGCCAAAGATGTTGCAACTTATTGAAGGTGTCTTTAAACAGAACTGAAACTCCTCATTTTAGAGTAGGCAGCTGCTTATGTGTGCATGTACTTTGGTTTCTTACTGTGTGAAAGTGGTTGTAACTTCTCTAAATGACCAGAGCATCAGGTAACAACAGACGAGGGCATGTTTTTCTGAGTGGAAAAGTGTAAGCGTGCATATATTGTTAACACATGTCGTCAGTTTCCTAAATCTCTCGCAGTGGTGAGGTCTTTCTGAAATAATGCATTTGATTATGTATCTTTATGTCGTTTTGTTTTCGAAGATCTCTGATTAGAAAAACCGCAGTGATTGTTCCCGCTTTTCTCCAAGTAACTGTATTAATACCATTGTGGCCAATGAACTTCCCTATTCTGGATATGACACATTGTTTCATCTTCCTGTTTCTACTTATCTGAGTCTTTGCACATCAAGAGATGATCACACGCGCAGTCATTAACTGTGTGTTAACTTTGTGGACAAAGATAGAGGAAGTGTTTAAGTCGGTGTTAAGAAATTGTTAGCACTTCATTAACATTCAGTCATGACCCACAGACATTATAAAATATTGTTTAATTGTTTATTGTCCCTAATTCAGATTTTCTGCATTGACCCAGTAGGGTTTTTTCGTGGACAATGTTCCAACACTGACCTGCAGCATGCATGTAAAACATTGACAAACTCATATTATAACTGAATATGATATATTTTGTCATCAAATCAAAGTATTACATTTATGCATTTGGCAGACGCTTTTATCCAGAGCGACTTACATTGCACCTAAACATACATTTGTTTCTAATTTTCTAACCCATGACCTTGGCATTGCTAGTGCCATGCTTGAACCACTGAGCCCCAGGAAAGCTGGTATTAGCATTTTAACTTTTATTTTTTACTGTTTAAAACCCACTTGTGAGTGTTGCGATATACCTGCCAATAACTGTGATATTCATAACCACAATTATTTATATAATATAAAAAATGAGCATGATTTGTTTACTTAAAAATATAAATAGATATTGTGATATCATTATCGTGAATTCTTTTGGCCACAATAATCACAAAAGTGGATTTTGTCACAATGTTTAAGTTGTGTTGTAAATGTGTAAAAGAAATATACAGTGGGAACTCTTTCTATGACTTTATATAATTAAGTGTACTTTCCATGATTTTAAATATAATTTTATATTAAAATAGCAATAATATTTTTTTTAGAGTTGGGCACAGAGTTACAGTAGATTATGAAGAACCCTAAAAGTATGGCAATTGTAATATAACATGGCACATTGAAACATAGATTTGGACTGAATACTTATAAGGAATAATTAGTTGGTAAATCTGAAATGCTATTTAATTTGTGATAAAGTCTCTGTTAATAAACAGTCCCAGTAGTTAGCCGAGAATACACAACCCTTAATAGTGTACACTACTGTAGGTCTGGAATGCCATGGTAAAGTAAAGAACATAAATAAAGAGTTGCTGTATGTCCTAAGATCTTACGCTTAACAGTGAAACGCATTCATAATGTCTCAAACTCAACAGATGACAGCAACACACATTCATCAAATGAGCACTCAAACTCTTTTCTTTTTCAAAGGAAGCCACGTCTAGTAATAATTTTAGCAGATGCTTTGCCAAATGTTTCATACGCGGTGCTGCCAAGAGGGAAAAACAATCTCACGTCCCACAGGTAAAATTATCGTTTATGAGAGTTTTTACATCAGACTCGAAATGTAAAAAGTGTATTTGTGCTGCAAGCGCCAGTAAAATGAGATCAGAGTAATAAAGAAAACGCAAAGAAAACAAATATTTTGAAGTGACTGTATACTTAAAAAGAAGAACAGCTTCCTGCTCCAATGAATCTCGTATATGAGGATTATGGGAAAACCCAAGATGAAATCTTACTTGAGATCTATTGCCGGTGTTGGCGTGGGTTCGCCGTAGTCGTGTACCAAACTACAGCAGAAACTGCTAATTCAGGAATGAAGTACGTAAACCACAAACTCAATAACTGTTGAGCGTCTCTCAATATTCACAATTCTGGAACATTGAGGCTCCAGATTTAACAGGGTGTTAAAGGCACGACTCACTCAACGGTAAATGGCTGCAAATGACTCGAACTTGAGAAAAACGAAATCTTTGGTACGGAAACGGAGGTTTTCGTCGATGTGAATTAATGCGTGTGTACCGCTGCACCCTGTGAGAGGATTTGAGAGCCCTTTATCACCTTCCCGAACCGTTGAGGAAAAATAATGCCCCCTCTGTTATTCTCATCATGGCTGCGGTGAGCGAGTCTAAGGGGATATCCTGTTGGAGAGCCCAGCGCATTTATCGTCCACGCGGCGGTTCGGGGTGACTCGAGATTTACAAAATGTTCCACTGGCTTCCACTTACCTCTTTACAATATTACAAATATAGAGTAATGGGCCTTACATCCTCTGTTATTTCACAAAACATGAGGCTCTCAAAATGGTGCCAGCTTTAGAATGGTTACCGAAAGGGTCGGAGTGACATCTGCAGGGCGTCCTCGCCGGGAATGGGAATTTGGAGGCCTGCTGCGGTGATGAGCACAGAGATTAATACTCGACGGACACGTCTCTGGATGAGTTTAAATGTGCGGTGAGTAAATGTGTTGTATTTTTTATACAGTATGTACCCAAATATTTTAGAAAATTATATCACTCTTTGTGTGTTACATTTAGTGAAAAGTAAAGATTTTATTGTTTTTGTGTTTTACTGCATATTATTCTAATTGCCAACATAAGTCATTTGGCCTGTAAGAATGTACACCAGTTGTTGTTTTTTCTGAATGTACAGATAGGTACTGCTCACAGAGGACCGTCCGTCTCAGCATTATTTTCCATCAGCAAATATGTAGAAGACTTCAGCATCAGCCCAGCGTCACACCTATTGAGCATCAATCCACAGTCAGTCCATCCAAAACAAAAGCCTCTCACCAGCAGTCATGAGAAACTATGAAGTGTCAGTGAAATCTCTCTGCTGACCGTAACGTCTCGTGTGGCTTTCCACACTTTGAAACCGATGCGAAACCAATTCAAGGCTCGATTTGCTTCTGAGACCAGAATAAACACCACACTGGAATCCGATAGCCGCCGATGTTGTGCCGAATTTTGACCCCCTGCCAGATTACGACTCCCCTCATTGAAACTGCTGAGGGATTAGCTAATCCTAACCCCTCTCTCACACCTAATCCTAACACCTAATGTTAGTGGGGAATGGGGGAGTCATAATTTGGCAGGAGTCATTATTCGGCACCACACCGGCACACAAACCGTTGTTGAGTTTGTCCGAGCGCACGAAGTGGACCCGATGTCTCGCGTGCGGCGATGAGGCGGTCGCGCGGCCCAAATCAACGACATTACCATGGAAAACCAAAGGAAGCGGTCACAAGGGCCACCCAGGCTTTCCACAGGTCCAGGAGCCAGCGAAAGTATATCTTGGACGTATCTCTGGCCTGCTCTTGCATTTCCTACAATTAATTTTGCGCGGGTCTCTCGTCCCCGTTCATAAATCATACCTGTGGTTTTGAATGGCCTTTTTGTCTCAGCAGTTGTGCTGTTTCTCGGCTGCTCTAAATCTCCGAACGAGCACTTCGCTCGCTGGCGCGCGTCGCGAAATAAAAGAGATCGATAGGGGATGCTTGCGTCTCCCCCCGCGTTGAAAGAGGGATGAGATACAGCGATGGCTTTTCGTCTGAAGCTCGCGGCTGTATTTTCTCTCTGACCATCTCGTTTGAGCACAACGTGGACCTCTGTGCGTCGAGAAATGGAAAATCCCCTCTCATTGGGTGTAGATGATGTGAGTAATAATTTTGTTGTAGTCAGACAAAGCCGTTGTTGGATGGCAACGCTGGAATAAGAAGAACTGTACCACAGGGCCTGGTATAATTTTGGCACGGATTCAGGTAGCGTTGCAGACGGCTCATTTTTCAGTGTTTTGTTTGGCAGCTGAACAGGATGATGTGTGTAATGTGATATGAAGGCTGTCCACTCAAAATTAACCCTTTATACATTAACACAAATGTCTAATCTTATTGTGTATAATTTAGTATGTTTATATTTTATATTTCAGGGAATGTAATATCTTCGCTCCGCCTCTGAAACAACTTTTGGTGTTGGCTGATGTCATCAAGCCCTCTTTCCTCCAACCACCTATCATGTCGAGAGCAATATTTACAATCTTGACAGATAAATCCCATCTTGTTGTTTTACTTTATATCTCATAGTCATATACACTGGAAAATAAGTAATTTTTTAAGAATAATATATTTGGTAATTTCAATTAACTATTGTAAATTTGGCTCAGTGGTCAGTTGCTGTAACTTACGAAAACAAGGCGTGTGTATAAACAAGGCATTAGACTATGACGGCCCACCACCGTCTAATTTGTTTCGCCAGCTTCAAAACGAAATCATTTTACACTTTTTATAATAACACAGCGATCTCTAACGTCGTTTTTAGTCAAAATGATCGACAATGAAAAAGTCTAGCGCAACATCTGAGTTGAAGTAATGTTAAAACATTTAAAAATGCAAAAGAATAAGTTGAATGACCTGTAAAGTCAACTTGACAGTTTTTTTCTACGTTTTTATTTGAAAACATCACAGTGCATTAATTGTGGGTTGTGAAATCGGTTCAATCTAAAGAAAACTTGAACGATCTTATAATGTCTAAACAATATTTCCACAGGCAAATTCCTCTAAGTAGAAGCACCAGTGTGGGCCGAAAGGCCTGAAATAGAAAGTCTTATGAAAGGCAACATCAAATAGTGGTTTGGGCCACAGAATGACGGATCTATCATGCCACCCCGGACTTAACGCACCCGCACATTTTCTTGTATTCGCGTGCCAAAACTATCATGGATGTGGACTTCTTCCAAACCGTTCTAAAGCTCTGTCAGGTAAATCTGTGGCCCTGTACGCTCTAAACACATCCCTAAACCTAGAAAAAAATGATCATTGTAAATTTCTTTAATGTTACTGCCGAGCGTCATATATTCGGTCGTGAAAAACTGTAGCGGTCATGTTAAATGAAATGATTTTCTCCACCGCCTTTGAAGTTTTTTAATTGTCCGTTGATGTTTCTCATGTGAATTTTGACATGTTTTTTATACACGTCAGGCCTGTAGTGTCGTCTGTCTGTTCCATATTAGGCAGCAGAAGCAGAGGACAGATGCCTCGGGTGCTGACGGCAGGCATGCCAACAACATCCTCCAGCTTCCATAAACAAAACCTTTGGATGAGTCGTATTTAACTGGCACAGGCGAATCATCAAAGTGGACTCCAAGAATCCTGGTAATACTTAAACATACGGGATGTTCCTTCAATAAACCACAAGCCTTGACGCTGCCTCCATGACTTAAGACAAAATCACTTATGATAGAGAGAGAGAGAGATGTGCAGCAGATGCTCTGTGGAATTTCTAAACAAAGAGATAGCCATCTATTATATCGAAACCATTTTACGCTTTATTTGGACCTCTGGTGTCTCTCATCACTCTTAGAAGATGACAGTAATTATAGCCATCAAGGTGTTCCCTTGGAAACGTGGTCCAAGATGTTTGCGTCGCTGCTTAATCTCAGAGCGGCCGGCTGACATCACGGTGTCGTTTATTTTAAAGTGGCTGAAGTATTTAATGGCTGTAATTGCAGACAGAACAGATTTAAACAGACAACTGTCAGGAGGACTAATCCATAAATCAATTTAACCGTTACTCTGAGAATAATCCCATAACAAAATAAAGTATTACTTTAGAGCTGAGCGAATCAGGTTGTTTAATAGACATTAATCCAGAGATGGAGCTCAGTTTTGGGTGAACTATGACTATATCAGCGACAAGGCAGCACAGGGAAATAAAAAATCGGTTCTCTATAATTGAAATGTTTATTTATAATAATAATACCAGACTTTAGATTTGGCCATAAATATAATATAAAAAAAATATAAAAAACAATATTTAAATTGAAAATTCAGTAATACTTCAATTCCATGTTTTAGTATAAATCTTACTGGTAAATATATTTACGAGTATTTTTATGTATAATATTTATTAATATAAATATTACATTTGCTGCTAAAATTGTGAAATTCTCTTTATTTTGCCTCTCTATTGCCATCTCTGTTTGAAACATACATTTGTCATAATGAACTTACTGTTGTGAATCAATTTCAACAATTTTTTATGTAGTTTTATGTGAAAAAGTATTTTGTATATAGCAAAAAATATGGATCGCAGCTTCAATAATGATATTAATAAATCGTAAAATTGTACTTTTACAATAACTAAATTGATATTTACACTAGGGTGGGATCTTCGTTCGTAATGTTGGCACTTCTGATGGAAGCATATGAAGCCATTCATTTGTGACATGTTGAAAAACTCATTTTTAAATCTTGAAACTGTACGTGTAATTAATTCCAGGCAAACTCGGCAGTGTTCAGATCTTGTAAACCGAGCGCTAATAGCTGCTAGCCGGCACGTATTAGTCCGAAAGGTCCTGGAGGGAAATGTAGTCATTCTTTTCCTCTTGATTGTAAAACGCTATCATTGGAATATATCGAATGTAAATAGCTTTTAGACATCGTGACGGCACCCATTCGCCACGTAAAAGCCCGTCTGATTTATTTCCAGTGGTTATGAGTGAGGTGATGTTCTATTAGGCATTACTGTCCGTGATGTCATAATTTTATGTGTATAAATGTGCCCCGGATGATTTAGCAATTACTGTGCTTCTCCAAAATGTTAATTCAAAAGGAACGAGAGCCGCTAAATCACACGACCAAAGTTCTCCGAGCAAAACAGGGAAGGGGAATGGAAAGCGGGGAAGCCCCCGGAGAGAAAAATGTGTCTAACATCAACAAGCCGGGCAGCAATGTGAAGCTAACACAGTGACCTTTGACCTCCACGCTGAGACTCGGCTCATACATCACCAGACCGAAACTCCCTTAAAAGCCCGTTTACAGCGCCTGGTGCACTCGCAGTGAAATATGCGCCGCTGGATAGACAGAACGTGTCGATGAGGTGGGATTTCTCAGGGTCCGCGTCCGTCTGTTATCGCGAAACGTGAGTGAGAGAGGGAGAACGCAGAGGAAGATTGGAGCCGTAGAGGATGATTTACTTGACCTCGGCGGTGCTGGAACCCGAGGCGAGAGCCTCATTAATTCCGGGGTCATTCTGTTTGGACGTAAATTGGTTAAAAATCGGAATGTGTGGAAGACTTCCAGACGTATACAAAGAGTTATGAAATCTCTGTGCTCTTTGTTTCCTCTCCTCCCTATTCCAAATGAAAGCGTTCCCACATAACCTGACGTAAATCAAGTGGGCTTTTTCGTCGGAGGTCCCAAATCCTGTTCAGAGGGAGGGGACGGCCTGGAACGCTGCTGCTTATTAGTCGGTGAATATAGTGTTGTTTTAAGCGATTACCGACCGTAGGTGATTTCTTACTCCCATCCACTCTCGAGGCGGGGCCCGACATTTGTCTCAGCGCACCCCTAGCCCCCCCCCCCCCAAAAAAGGGACAACACTTGAGCTTAGTAGGAGCCCTATAAATAATTTTAATGCACATATTTCTCTTGGCCTGTTATCAAGACGACTCGGCTAAGAATGTAAACTACCTTTGCTGGCCCATCTCGTGCTCAATATTTAATGTTATCTTCATTTGAAACATTACTGTTTATGTTATAGCGGTTGTAGCCAGATTTTGCAGAAGCTTTTTCCTTTCAATGAAGACCTTTTTGGACAGCTGTTTTAAATAGATAGATGATACTACAGGAGTTTGTAATGATAAGTAGAATATATATGCCATAATAAAGAGATAAAGACATAAAAATGAGATCTTGTAATGAATTGAGGTGAAACTTAATGTGCACTATAACACCATTGGGTTTAATTCATGAATATAATACAATACATTTTCATATTTTAATCTTTTTTATTTTGTAAAGATTTTTTTATAGATTTTTACCATGGAGCTGAATGTGGCCCATGGATGTTCAAGGCATGTTCTTTAGAGTTGAACATAAGGAAGTATAATAATTCATCATTTTCATTTTAATCCACCAATATACCTATAAAAATTGTACATTGTACTGTAAATTCTTGGAAAACCGAGAAAACTTTATTAAAAGATTATTTAAGAAAAAAATCATACTGCCCTGAATCTTAGTTGCATCATTGCTGTATTTTTTCTTTTAAATGGTTCGCTGTCAGTGTACCTAGCTAGCAAATGATGCTTTGTCATGGCTTACAAAAGTAGGCACGGACGCAATGAGTTGTAGATGAAAAACGGTTTTAAAAAAGAAAGATTGATCCATTCTTCCTGTCTCACACGGAAACACATTGAAATGAAATGGCATTTGTGACGTCTGCACACCTACACAAAAACTAGGCTGCTCGATTATGACACAAAAAATAATCACGATTATTTTGGCCATTATTGAGATCCCGATTTTTTAACACTGTTACTCGTGAACTTTTAAAACAACAGAAAAGTGTAAAAACTTTGCTTTTAAACTGTGAATTCAACTGAAAAATAAATGTAAAGAAATAGCAGAGCTGAACCGCTGTAAAGGAGGGGGGTGCGCTGTGGATTTATAAAAGAGAGGGTCCTTGCTAAATGGAATGCAGCACAATAATCGTTTTACCTCGATTATTTTGTTTTTGTAATTGTTGAAGGCCAAAATTGACGATTACGATTGTTTTCGATTAATTGCACAGCCCTAATAAAAACGCACATAGAAAACTATACAACTATTAAATAAATAATACTTATTTGTATTGTAAACATTTTGCAATTGAATTGCTATCAGGACACTTTGATGTCATACTTTGAAGCTGCGATCCGTATATCTTTTGCCTCTCTATTGGCATTTCTGTTCATGTGTTTTAAGATTATATTGCAAATAAAACATTGTCAGTGGTTCAAGAACAAAATGATCAACGGTCAGTTTGTGCGTGATTCTTTTGTGTAAATATCTATTTTTATACACGTTAAAAGAACATTTGATTGTTTTATAAAAATATAATATCACTGTCAGCCCTGAAAAAGGTGAAAACATCTTCGATGTCTCCCACGTTCAAAAGTTTCGGGTCACTTGACGGAAATGTTCTTATAATGTTTTTAATCTTATAAAAGAGAAAAAAATTACTGACCACACGTACTGTACTGCTTTCATGGCATGAAAAAGAGATCTTTTATTTAAAAAGTATTTTTGAAACGAATAAAGAATAGACACAGACAAATGTGGAAAATAAATCTAAATAAAGGCCGGTGATGTGTGCTCGTGTAGTTGTATGTTTAATGTGAAATAGTGACGAGTCAAAGCAGCTTGACGTGTGCTGTTTAACTGTCAGACTGCATCAGGCTCCAGGACCTGAAGGAAAGCAGATGCATGTCTTCAGAGCGAGTGATCGATCACAACAGCACCTTTACAAGGGTGTGATTGTGTCCAACACGGTGTTATTAGAGGGTGCGAGCGGGTCCTGCTAAAAACTGTCACGACGACACAGATAAAGTCCGATTCCAGACACAATGGAGTGATGTTTACGTTTGTGTGTCGGGTCACGTGAGGTTCAGAGATGTGATCCGTCTCCAGACCTTCAGCGGGTCTACATGAACGAGCTCATCTGCCGGTGAACACTCGGGGAATTCCACCCAAATATCCCGTCTGTCCAAATAAATAACCAGAAGTGGCACTTGAGACGGCGCGCAGATGATGGTTTCCTCTCAGCAGTCGGAGACCATCGCTCCGCGTTTCAATCAAAGCGCCGGTGCGGGTGGTTTTCAGTGCAGGAGTGTGTCGGGTCAGGACCTGAGCTTGTAATGATTAGCTGATAGATGTCATGATTCTAAACTCAAACTCACGTGTGTGGGAGGAGTGCGATGGAGAGAGAGAAAGCCGAGGGAGAGATCGAGAGGAGAACGATGAAGGGTTGTTTATTTGACAGCAAACTGTTTGTTTTCATTACACCAGAATCGGAATCTAACATATTAAAGAACCACGTGTTAATGTCTAGTTTTTATATTCATGGAAATTAAATGAACAGTTCACCCCAAAACAGAACACAAAAGAAGATATTTTGAAGAATGTTACTTCCATTGTATGAACACAAAACCACGGAGACATTTCTCAAAACTAACATTTGTAGTTTTGTAGTCATCCATTCACACAAGATTCCTGAATAACGCCTTTGAGAAACCGAACTGTGACGGGGGATGTCGTGTGTGCACACCAGATGCACTGAACGCTCATAACCGCCAGCAGAGCTCACGTCTGGCCTGCGTGCGTTAAGATCTGACAAATGAGGAATCTGTGAGGAGATGTGAAACCGTGTAACTTTCTAAAAATCGCTCACCTTCTTTTCCTTGTGTTTGGATGAGAGTTTCTGTGGTAACAGCTGACCAACATGTCTGTTGTTTCTACATTATACAGGAATCCTTTCAGTAATGCCCGTAATCACACGACATCTCTTTAACATCTCAATTATTCCTCTTAGACGTCAATGAGATTAAATGGAGAGCAAGTGGAAACTTGATTAAGTCTCCTGAGAAAAAGCGTCTCTGTCAGAGTTTGAGAAGAGATGTCAACGATGTGTCAAACTGAGCTCAGATTCGTCTCGTCTGCAATCAAAAGTCAATATTACTGAAGATCTCGATATCAACTCAAACATTTCTCATCAAATCCAGATTATTTTACCTCTACATTCATTTACACCTCCAGACTCTTCACGTGTTTCACGTCTGATTTGTTTCTGTTTTAGCAGTTCTAGGAGAAACATCTAAGACTAAGTTGATACACGACTGAGAACTCATCAGATCTCCTGAGCTATGACAGAGAAACATCCGAGCAATAACACTCGTCTCCGTGTGCGCAGGATTCATTTGTTGGTTCAGAGATGCAGACACGAACATTCTCTGACGTCAGCATCTGAAAACATTTCACAGATCTGTCAAACACATCGTTCAAGTTTTTCATTTTTCATTACAGTACAGTTCATACAATGAGTCGCAGTCGCACAGATTTCTCTCTCACTCGCGTTTCTCCTCTTCACAGTCTCTCATTCGTCTCTAATCTCTTCATGTTTGCTGTGAAGCACAAAGAACACAAACTGGACCCGTGTCGTGTTTGTCTTCCCTCCTGCTTTAACAAGCAGAGCAATAAACACACGTCTGTCCGTCTCTCTCTCTCTCTCCTCCTTGCAGTGTCAGGGATAAAGAAGCAGATAATGAAGCTCGTTATCGTTGCGTTCATGAGAAATGACTCCATTAACCACGAGAGCAGAGAAACTCAGGGTGGTCCGTCCACACTAAAACTCCATTACACCCGCTTTAAACGCTGCCTTTTCTAAACAAATCATATCTCAGAAACGCCGCCATTTTTCATCTGAACGGCATCCAGCAGACTGACTAAATAAATATCTTGTACTTTTTAATTAGTGACACTGTTTTTAAATGAGGAGAGAAAGTTTGAAATAGTTGAAAAATATACTTATTTTTTGTTATCGTAATTGAACTTTTTTGCACTTTTTGATGAAAATTGACATGAATGATTAAACATGAGAATGCTGCGATGTAAAAGCATCTGGGTGCCAGGGTGTTGCAGTGGCGTTGCTAGGATGTTGCTATGCAGTTGTTAGGGTTTTCGGGGTAATTTCTTTTGCTAAAATTGTATTTCTAACATTCACCACACAAGTGATTCAGTCAAGTTGTTGTGAAAAGTCTAAATTTAGTCCGATATAAATTCAGTTTAGTTCCGAACAGTTCGTACTGTATGTGCACTTCATGCTAAAAACTTCAGTAACACTTAAAGCCTTTGTGTATAATGCATTATAAAGGGTTATTAAGGGGTATGATCCATTATAATTGTTCATAACATGTGTTGTAATACATTAAATGTTGTTTTAACCAAATTAAAATGCAACGTGTTACCAAGAATTGATGAGACATTACAATGCATTATGAGGTGCATTAAAAGGCATAAATACTACTACTTTTATAAAGCATTATACATATGCTTTACGTCAAGTGTTAAGTTCAATATTGTAGCCTAAATGCTTTTGTTGTTTTTGTGTTTGAAAGACTCGTGTTCTGTTTAGACTCATGTGAAGACTCATTCTTGTTGCTTTGTGTTTTAGGCCCTTCCTCAAAATAAGACTCTGTCTGTGAGTGAACTGTGGAAAAAAACTCAACGTGTTGTGTCCAAAACAACATTTAATGCAATAATTCATTTTGATAGTAAATAACATTAAGATTGTATGTATTGTACAACATTTTGTCATCATTCTGAATGGTCATTCCTGTTATTATTTTTGCTTGTATTACATAAAAAAACGGTGTATATATTTGTATATATATTTTTTAATTCTATTAGAAATTCACAATTGAATTAATATATGAATTGTTTTTTGCTTAAAGCACAATATAGTAGTTTATTCTTCTAGTTTTGTGGTGAAATAGAAGTGCTTCTCCACCAATAAGCTGGCACAATATGGCTGCCGTCGCATCATCCAGGTGGATGCTGCACATTGGTGGTGCTTAAAGGGGTCATATGGCGCGAACACGTGTTTTTCTGTGTCTCTGGTGTGTTATAAGTTGCACATGCATGTATTAGACACGTAAAATTGCACAAATGAAAGTGTGGGAACAAAACATGCATTCTATATAAAAGCGAATGCTCACCCAGACCTGCCTGAAACGCCTCGTGTAACCACACCCTGACGAATGTACGACACTTCGTCACATGATTTGACTAAGACCGCCCAAATCTACACGTAGTTAAGGTGGCGTAATTGTAAATCTCATTGTATCGTCTGTCAGTACAATTGCTTTGGAACCTGATGTTCCGAATATGGTAAGAGGCGTTACATTTCCGTGAAACGCTTGCAGTATTCGACCAATCACTACGCACTGGTGAACTGGCCAATCACAGCACACCTCGCTTTTCAGAGCCATGAGCTTTGTACAAAATCTGCACGTATCAGAGAGGCGGGGCAAAGAGGAGATACAAACATGCACGGTGTGTGGAAAATACAATACGTTTTTTAAACTTTAAATGGTGTATACACATTGCGTTACATCTAAAACAAACCATAATATTCGTTTTAGCCATGTCATATGACCCCTTTAAGTAGATTCCCCCTCCCATTCCTTTGAGTACCCAGAAAAGTGCTGTATGAGAAAGAGAGAGGGTTAGTTAGTTTTTTTAACTCATTTGTCTGTATGTATAAATGTAACAAATTATAATTACTGTACGTGTTCTCCGCTGTTTTTTTTATAAAAAGGGAGATTTTTGATGCAGTACTCATGTGCACACACTGAAGGTTAAAATGTCCTGGTGTCGTGACGCTCGGATGGGATTAGTGATATAATAAGCTGTAGTTCAGTTGTTTCATACTGTACGTGTGTTCAAGGCTTTGCCATTCACAGGCCGCAGGGTTGAAACCATTAACTCCAAACGCCTCATAAATTCTAAAGCCACGGGCGTCTCCATTATAGAAACTGAGCTAAATCTCCTCTTTCTTCCACCTTTGATGACAGTAATTTGCGTCTCTCTCTTTTTTTTATATCATCGCGAGTTGAACTGGGTTATAATACCCGGCGTAAACGTTTTTAAATACACTCGCCATGGAGACGGAAAGGGCACGTGATTAATCTTCACCAGAGGAGCGCTTAACGTTAATTAATAACCAACTACAACCCAAACGTGCCACAGAGTTGGCAGAAAAACGTCCTGCGCTCAACGTGGATCATTTATTAGTCCCTTCGGCCCGGGAGTCTGTAGATTAGCACCGGCGATTGGACTTAAGTGCACGCACAAGGCATTACTTTAAAATCACGCGGGCGTTGAAAGCGTTCTTCAGTAGTGTGAGGCCAAGCGCCAAAGTCTCCGAGTCCAAGGACAACCGGGCCCCGTCCAGAGGGGGTGGGTGGGGGATCACTGGTGGGTTTTTCACGAGGCGCTGATGCCCCGTCGCCTGTGGTCTGAAGCCAGTATGGCAGTAGGTAACCAAAGCCGAGGTGGAGCGCAAGGAAGGGAGGAAACTCTGAACGCAACCATGAAAAATGTGGAGTATGAAAATGTCTCCCTTGGTTTATAGCTTCACAGACAGGCGTCCAAAAGAAACACATCTTTAAATTTAACTTTAGATGCCTCTTAGTCTTTCGTTTTTTCTCTCTCTCTTTGCTGGCTGGCGAAAGCTTTGGTTTGTGCAAAGCCAAGTTGCTTGGAAACTGCGAACATGTTAGAAAAGCGCTCGATGATGCACCTTTCTGAAACGTGCCGACAGCACCCGGATCGGTTTTCTGCTCCGTGAACAGTGAAGCTTACCGAGCCGCTGAGTGTTTGACACTTCAATGCAGGAAATTGATTAAAAAAAAGTGTCGTGTAGATTTCAACAATTTATGGACAAATGAGACGGTTGATGTGTAGGCCTAATGTTTGTTTTGTTGGCTTTTACCCTGCTAATAAATTCTGGATGGATGAATTGAATGCTGTGCGTATTTTTTTCGTTGATGAAACTTGAAAATATATCACATCATGACATTTTTTTATCTCTTGAATGCACAATTTGAACAGCATTGTTGTGTTAATGGGTTGACATCAGTGGATCGGGTCTGGATCATACATACGGTGAATTATAAATACTCAAACATGTCGTTCAAGCAAATGTGGCTGCTGTCTCTGTCCACACCTAAACCTCCTCTGAACGTCTGAAAATAGAGAAATGGGAACGATTGAATGCCAAACTGTCAGTAGTATCCGTCTGCTCTCATCTGTGGTTCTAAATAGAGGTTATTTCACATTCCTCTGGTGTTTATTCCAAACGTTTGCATTTACAGATTTTGAGAGTTTATTAACGTCCTCATCTAAAGCGTTCTTTAAAAACACCTTTCACCGAGGCGTTGAGAAATGTATTCAATGGTGTTATTCTTCTGAAATGGACTGCAGTGCTTATTGAATCATCATGACAGGCTGTTAAATTACAGGCAAAAGTGTTTTTTTGTTTCTCTGTAGGTGGAAGCTCAGACACGTGTCACTAGTGAAAGCGAATCGTTCCTGTACCTCATACATCACACAGAAGGTTATGTGTTTCGCCCGCTCTACAAAACCAAATAAAACAAATCATTTACATGCACAATTCCTTCGTCTAACCCGACAGAAGAAAACTGTAAGTGGTGTAGAATAAATCAATAAGAGAAATAAAGATGAGGTAACCGTAGCAACAGAATCAGAACATCAGACTGCATTTTCACATAACCATCCAATTGTAATGACTATTCAAATCATTCTAATAAACACATGTTGTCTTGGGTTTAAAACTCAACTGTAGTGATTTGTTTGGAATAAGTGATTTTCCACAAGCTTCTTGACATTCAATCAGAATATTATAGATGGCTTTTTTCAGATCTTTAGTTTAGGTTCATGTCGAATAGGCTTTAGACCCTATGCCCCGGTTTCAAGGCTTCGCTTAAGCCAGGACTATGCTAGTTAATTTAGGCTGTTCGAGTTGCTTTTATTAAAATGCCATAGAAAAAAACATTAGCGATGTGCATCTTGAAACAAAACAATATCACTGACATAATATATGTCAGGGCAAGTTATTTTCAGTTAAGACAGCTCAAAATTCATTTTAGTCTGGGACTAGTCTTAAACCTTGTCTGTGAAACCGCACTCAAAAAATTGATGTGTTCTTTTTATGTCAACAGGTTCCACATAACTGGATTACGTTGAATTTAAGGAACATTATCTATTTCAGTAAACTTAAGATACTTGCACAAAGTTAATGCAATGTTGTTTAGTTGAATCAGATTAAGAGTCGTGTTTTGGTTTTAAGTCATTACCTTGATGAAGTTCACACTATGCTAAAATGTACAGTATATTTTACATTAAACCAATTAAACCCAATTTTATCGATTAGTTTATTCAATGCAAGAACCTTTTTTAATTTGATACATTTTTAATAATAATCAGACAGTACTTTAATTTGTCTTCAATAAGAAGATATTGAGGTAAGAGAACTGAAATGTAGCCGCCCAACAATTTTCTGAACAATGGCAACCACAAAACTCAAAAATATAACAAACTCTTCAAAACCTTAAAGGTAAATGAACACTAAACACCAACAAGTGTTTCTTTTTACTAAAAACGCATAAAATAACACTTATTTAAGAAAAGAACTCTCAAAATGCAGTTCTACGCAAAGCATGCTGGGAAATATAAGTCCTCTGCCCAATTGTAATTTTATGTTAACACAACACAACTCCTTCATGTTGTCCCACCATCAATGGATTCAGTTATATGACGAAACAAAAAAAAATCATGTTGCGACCAAATTTTCCAAAAGTTGTGTTGATTGAACTTAAGTAAGTTAAGTAAGTTGGACAAGTAGCCGGTGCGGGGCCATATGTTTGGCTCATGATGTTATAGATGAGACCATGTGCATTTTGTGCTTTGATTTTTTTATTTTTTCAAACATAAATTGATTGAACGAATGTGTTGATCTCTGCAGGTCTTAACCATCTCTCGCTCTCAACACAGTCAACATCATTAATCCTTCTGCAAATGTGCTCGGAGGCAAAATGCACATTGGCCTCATTTATTTAAAGCAGCTACTTTTTCAAAATGTTTAGATTTGTAAGAGGAATCTGTGAATCTGCTCTCCGTCGCCTTGTGCTGCCGAGGTCAGAGGGACATTTAAACGGCTCTTTAAATAGCGGAGAAACATCTGACATGAAGTCCCGGGCCAGATGGGATTTCTCATGCTGGTCATAAAAACTCGGAAGACAGTTCACAAATCAAACGCTGAAGTATTATGTTAAGCGTTCGCACTGTTATTGTTATTGCATGTTTGCGCATACAAACGTAATTCACAACTTCGCGAAGGAGAATTGGAGACTGACACGGCGGCTCAGACACAGGATTTATGTGAGCGGTCGGAGGCCGGCGGTGGAGGAGCTCACTGATAAAACTGCTGAATGTTCCACATAAAGTCATTAACCCTCCCATCACTGTAAATACAACATCTGTTACCCTAGTAACCGTCTCCACACCTCAAACCATCGTGTGACTCTTACCTGTAGCTCAGAGAAATACATTGGTCAGTGTGAACGTGTTCAGGTAGTTTGGAGGGTGCATGGAAGCAGAATTCAGCATGTGAGCTTAAGTAGAAAAACTGATGATCTCAAGAGATCTTCTCACTCTCTTCCAGACTGAAAGAAAGAAAGACCCCGTGCTAAAGGTGGTCTTTGGTGAAATCATTTACGAGAGAGAGAGAGAGAGAGAGAGAGATGGTGTATCAAGAGCTCTGCTCTTTAGAGGTGAATGGAAAACCTTTTTTATGCTGGAATTAATAACTTGTGTCAAGATGATTGACTTGTAATATTATTTAGTCGTTTTATTTCTATCATTTCTATCATCAAAACACAAACTATAAAATGACCATATTTAAAATGTGAGCATATTTAAAACAGGCTAGAATTTACAGAAATTTTGGTCTAGTTTTGTTTTTTCAAGCAGCTTTTTGAGGTCTCATCCTGAGATGCTTTTTAGACACGAGTTCACATCTGTCCTTAACGGTTTTTACTTTTATTTCTTCAAGTCATCCATTTCAAATATGTTTGTTAAAACTGTTTTAGTATTGTAAGGGAAAAATCACAACATGTTTACACTCAATGATCCCTATGTGTGTGTCTCTCTCATTATACATACTGTACATACAAAAATAACTACAAATAGATACACAAAGTGGATTCAAATATAAACTTTTTGTCTCACAAATTCTCTCTCTCACACACACACGCACACACACACACACACACACACACACACACACACACACACACACACTCTGTTTTACAAACGCACACACACGCTGTCTCTCTCGCACACATATACAGACTCAAAAACACACTCCCTCACAAACACTCTCTCTTTCAAACACACAGACTCACACACACGCACACTCTTTCTCTCGCACACGCACACACACACACACACACACACACACATTTACACATTTCCACACATGCACAGAACTGTTTGATCACACTCTTTTTTCCATGACACACACACACACATGTCACTCTTTCTTTCTGCTACGCTAGCATCATTCACATGTTTGTTGTATGTTGCTCCACACGACACACTCTATTTTCTTTCTCACCACACCTCACGGACCATTCACGATTCGCGCTCACACACTACACACACCATCAGTCATTCAGTGATTCACTCTTTTTTTCAGACTTAGCTACGGCTCACACTTACATTTAGCACTTTGTCGCTTTTTCTCATCACACCACATTCACACACACAACACGCATTTTTGCTTTTACAACACTACACGCCACATCATTACACATAACTTGCACACGGCAGTAACCACACTCACCATTACTCTTTCTTTCTCACGGCACAACACTTTTCTCACACATCAAGTACTATCTTCTGGCACGACAGCACATCACACTCTACACACACAACACACATTCGCATTCTCTCGCACACACACACACACACACTCTTTCTTTCTCACATCACACACACCACACTAAGCGCTACACAAGTGGCATTCCGTCACAACACAGTAGTTTGACACACACACACTCTGTTTTTACAAAACGCACACACTGACGCCTGTCTCTCTCGCATACGAGGTACAACATTGACTTTCAAACCACTCCCTCACAACAGGCCTCATCTTATTCAAACACAACAGACTCACACAAGCGACAACTCACACTTGTTCTCGGGTCGCCATTCAACTTGCACACACGACACATCAGTTGCAGCTAGCCTACAGCTTCACCACAAAGCCCACACGACAACACACGCTTTTTCTTTCTCACACCACAGCACCAATTATGGAAGTATTAGTTACGCATCGGACCACTACACACACACTCTTTCTTTTTCTCACACACACACACACACACATGTCACCCACTTCTTCTTTCTCACACACACACACAGTGGATTGCTCTGGTGCACACACAGGCGCGACTTACACACAAACACACACACAGCATCAACTCTTTCTTTCTCATCACACACACACATCACACTCTTTCTTTCTCACACCACCACACAACACATACACGCATTCTTTCCTCACTCATCACACACGCACACTCTTTCTTTCTCGTCACTACATTTACACGTACTCTGTTTCTCTTGCAGCTCACCGCAGTACACACACACACACACACACACACACTCTTTCTTTCTCACGCACACACTCTTTTTCTTTCTTTCTCACAACATTCACACACACGGGACTTCGTCACAGACAGTCACACCTTGTAACGGATGCTGTTCATGGGGTCTGGATGTTGTATGGTCCGCACGCTATTCTTCGCGACTCAGCAGCAGACCACACACCATCACGTCTTTTCTTTTCTCACAAACACACACACACAACACACACACCCCACAACAAACGCACACACACACACACACCCCACAGACAGACACGACACACACACACACACAGCACACCACACACCGACACACACACACCTCACACACACACCCCACACACATCTACATCACTCACTCTCTCACACACACACACACACACACACACACACACATCATCATCATCACATACACTCACTCTCACAAACACACACACATCATCACATACACTCACTCTCACAAACACACATCCTCACATACTCACTCTCACACACACACATCCTCACACACACACTCTCTCACACACATCCTCACATACACTCACTCTCTCACACACACACACACACACACACACACACACACACACGCATTCTCTCGCACACACACACACGCATTCTTTCTCACACACACACACACTTTTTCTCTCTCACACACACACACACACACACACACACACACTCTTTCTCTCGCACACACAGTGCTGGCTTCATGGGTGTATAATGATGATTGTGCTGTCTGCATTGGACAGGGTAAATGTTGGGATGTTCCCGATGTATGAATGTCTTTTAAATCCTAATTATTCTCACAGACACTAATGCTCTCAACAGGCCTGTTTTTCATTGTCGACCTAAACGCTTCTGTGTGTTGTGTTGTGTTGTGTTGTGTTGAGCTGTGTTGAGCTGTGTTGAGCTGTGTTGTGTTGTGTTGTGTTGTGTTGTGTTGTGTTGTGTTGTGTGTTGAGCTGTGTTGTGTTGTGTTGTGTTGTGTTGTGTTGTGTTGTGTTGTGTTGTGTTGTGTTGTGTTGTGTTGTGTTGAGCTGCGTTCATAACACAATGCTTCTGACTCAAGTACAGTATTTATAAAAGAGCGGCTGCACTCTTGTACTAGTAGCTGCTCTTCAATTCATGAACTCATTAAACCTCCTGCTATCACAAGACTTCAGCCTCAGTGTGTTAAATGTATAATAATTCATCTGAAGATGTAAAGTGGACACTAATAGTAATGTCAGGAGGCTGTAATATCTCCGGATGGATTATTGTCTAAATCCTGGAATAGTTTTGCAGTTACAGCACTGTCATGACACACTCCACCTCACTGCATGTGAAGTGTAGCTTAGACGGCCGGAGTCCATAAATGGAGTAGTTTCTGATCTGAACTTACATTCATAAAACATACTCATCCGCTCTGCTGCTGATATCTGGAGCCAGCGAACTTACACAAACTATAAATCCCAGCTCTTCTCTCTCTGTTTATTGTTGGACACAAATTTCACCCCGCTCACATTTTTCAGGGCCAAACAGCCCTGTTAACCTGGCTCAAAAAGGTCTCACGGGCCAAAAGACATTCACTGAACCATTTATCAGAGCGTTATGATGCAAACCGGTAAAATAGAAAAAGAATAGTAAACTGACGCAGGGGCATGTTGTCACAATACATGGGGTAAGTTGTCACAGCGGGACCTGCTATTTATTGGTACTGATTTAAAAAGAAAACCTTTAACTCGTTTTTAATTTTTACTACAAAGCTTTTACACCAGTTTCTTTATAAAGATAGATAGTCACTATATGTGTAGAAGCTTTCTTCCACAATATTTAAAATGTATTGTTTAATGACTTCTGACAAATGTAAGTAATAAAACAATTAGGAAACTATGTAATATTCATGGAACATTAAAACTGTGAAATGTAATTGTACAAAAAAATCTAACTGTGGTGTTAGAACGCAAACAGTGTATTTCACAAACAGAGAACAATTTGATATAAACACATAAAACACCATGTGACATGTTGCCCCATGTAAAAACTTGCCCTGATCTGACAATTAAAATAAAAAATTAAGCTTAAACTCTTTATTATAAATGTGACTCTTTACATGCCTAAGTGGCTTTTATTATTTAGAATAAAATATCATATAATATAATATAATATATAAATGTAGTTCTAGCATCAACATTTTACTGAGATTAAGCTTTGATTGACAGCTCTGGATTCCAGAAAGATTTGTTTTTGCCTACAAAAAACATTTTGCAATTAAGCGTCTCAATATGCGTTGAATATAAATGAATGTATTTTCCTGCGTAATTGCGCAAATGTCTGGGTTAGCTTGTTTAACGCTGTCTTGTGTTGCAAGAGCTCATTGCTGTGTGTGCAATAGACAAACCCTCAGGACAAAATCCTAATTAAACTACTTTTCTCTATGAGAAAATGTGTTTACATGTATAATACTCTCTTAAAAACTACTCATGACATTTATAAGACTCTTATAATATTTCTAAAAAGCATTGATCGTCTTTATGCAGATGCCACTTGGAACAATAACAAACTTTATTTACATTTTCAGTGCAAATACTTACAGACGAAAAATATAATACAGTCAAGTTTATCAACAGTCTGAATTCATGAACATTCGATTTCCAAATCGTCACGTAGAAGGTCAAACGGTTGTGTTAAGAGCAAATGTTTTCCTTCACGAGTCTCTGTGGCTCAAGCTTGTCTGTTTGTGTTGTGTATTGTAAGACGTGGTGATGCTTGTGATCGTGGTTCCTCACAGCAGTATTTGTGTGGCTGTGTTCGCTTCTGTCGTGGGGTTTGTCGTGTCCTCTGTGCTCGTGCATGGGATAATCACACCGGTTTTATTCAGTTCACAAATGTCCACGTCGCTTTTGTCCTCCGGCCCGTCTTCGAATTCAGATTCGCTCGGTTCGCTTTCGCATTCAGAATCATCGCGCTCTTTGGGTTCGGCCTCGGTCGTGGACTTGTCCGGCTGTTCTTTGTCTTTGTCTTTGTCTTTCTGGGCCTGAGCCTCCTTGGAGTGTCTCCATTTCATCCGTCGGTTCTGGAACCAAACTTTGACCTAAAATACGGGGAACATATGTCGGGGTTTTTATGTTAGAATATGCATTTATTTCCCTGGCTTTTAGAATTGATCAAATGTTTTAGATGCTTTTATCATGTTGTGACGCATGCAAAAAAAAATCAACGAATTTCATTGCACCTGCAAATGCATGCACCGAATTGCAAAGGATTTCAATTATTTAGAGAGTAAAATCATATCTTTTTTGTGGGAAAAATAAAGAACCCATTTCCTACTCTTATTTAATTTTTACAGCTGTTTGTCGTGTTTAAAATGAGACTCTTGCCCAACGTCTTAAATTAGAAACTTTTGAAATGAAACGCAACTGTAATCCTCCCAAATGTGCAATAATTCGTTATAATTGACTTTCATTTCCCTTCAAAATGTGTCGCAATAATGCTAAAAAATAGGGTTAACCGCTTCCTCTAACACTCCAAATGGCTTTACGCACTCTTAACTGCCTCCAATGTCTAGGAGACATTTAATTTCATCATGGAATTGTAATGTTAATTATATAAATATTTGTTTTTCGTGTTCAATGTTGCGTTATTAATATTCTGGCTCATGAAACTCACCTGTGCATCGGTGAGGCCGAGCATCGCAGCCAGTTGTTTTCTGTCCGGTTTTGTCACATACTTCTGGACTTCAAAACGCTTTTCAAGTCCTTTTCTCTGGAGGTTGGAGAACACCGCTCTGGACCAAGATCTCTTCCTCTTGTATGTCTGTGGCATGGAGTCTTTGGATAGCACCGCATACGGCCCTGTTGGAGTCAAACAGAGTTACATTTACGCTTTACCATAATACAATTTCTGCCTAAAGCCAGTAGAGCTACAAACCAATGACTTTCTGCATGAATTGCAATGTTAGAATTTCCAACTTAATATGCATTATAGCCTATAGATAAGTAGAAAAATAATGCAATGCAGTACAAGAGGTTATGTGCATGACGCATGTTCCCTGAGATTTCTTTGGGAATGGGGCACATGTGGGATATGTCTACACTACCTGGGAAGGTGTCCTGAAACTGATGTTGCCCTGTTTGTCTGGCGGCATTGCTTATTGAACCCATCATGGAGGAGGTTTCGCTCATGGTCGGGTCTATGGACGCGAAGTACGCGCTGGCAGAGACATGGACTCCTGACTGCCGATTCAGACTAACAATCGATGCGAGATCTGTTATAGAACGACAAAAACCAATAGATCTAAATTAGACAATTATACTAGTTCAAATAAACCAATGTAGACCTATAGTCCTATGTCTGTACTGCCGCTTATAAGATTTATTTAACAGGCAAAACAGGGCCATAACCAAAAGAGATATTTTGGACATTTAAGTCGCTCGATCAGTATTTGTTTGTTTTTTAACCTTGGTCCCAGCCTCTCTCACTATTATATATTTAGTTACACCCGTGGACATGAACCACATTAAACAACTTCTATTCGTCAATGCATGCCCCCTTTGTAAAAACGTTTCACTTCGATGCCAAACAAAAGTGACTATAAAGTTAAAACCGTCTGGTCATCAGATTCTGTTCACTTCTATTCGGATTAAACTAAATGTCTTGTCATAGGTGAGAGATGATGTGATGGACACTGGTGGTGACGGCAGAGAAACAACACAGACACGCAAGTTTTAAAACTCTGTCTTACCTCGCATTGATGAGGAGTCTTTGGATTTGTGCTCGAAATCTGTGGATAATATCCGATCGATGCCGAACTTAAGGTCTTTACTGCACGGCGGAGGCGCGGACTGCGCGTTAATCGGACATCTGGACACAGATGTCAGGTGTATTCCGTGCCTGTGATACGCAGACGCGGGGTGGAGACGCGCGTCAGGAGCCACCGGAGACGGGCGCAGAGGAGAGCCCGACGAGTGAACCTGCGCCCGGCCGCCGATGTGAGCCATCAGCGCCGATGACCCGGGGATGTTTTCCGCATCTCCAGCGTGCAGAATGTCAGCGATGCAAAACGAGGGTTTTTTCATGGTATCCACCCCAAAACCACCCGAACAGTACGCTGTCCAAAGGCTAAAATTCGATGCGTAAAAAGGATTCAGTCCCGCCGTGTACATCCTTGCGGGAGAAAACAAACCGCTGTATGAATGAAAGAGAATCTCACACAACTACATACAGCTCAAGCACACAGTCATCTAAGAAGTTGCTTCGTCTTGCGTTTCTTCTCAAGTATGAAACTTTAGACAGCGGTCCATGATGCATAAGCAAGAGTTGCGTTATTGATTGGCTCTGTCTGAGCCAATAGACGTCCACAGAACGGTCCGACACGCCCCAAAGACGAAGAGTTTGACAGACTTTTACACTAGACTGAAAAAAAAAAACATTTCAACTGTTCAATCTATATTTCATAGCATATGTAAATAATTATATTATATTGTAAAATACACTCAAATTATGCAAATTGTATTTTTAAATAAAAAATATAACTAGCAGTAAATGTGACCGAAATTAATCAGAATTAATAGCTTACAAAAACAAATGGTTAAATAATAAATAAAAGAATGGAATTACAAAAATATATTTATATGTTAACAAAACAATTGTGGTTAAACTAACTGGTTTTTCTTTTTTTATTTCAAATTTATAAAATGATACTTTGAATTAAAGAGCTAAACTATTAAGAATGTTTTCGAATTATCCCCCCAAAAACAGCTCATTCAAAGAACAAAATCTTCTAATAAAATGATTTTGTAAATAGGCTCTGTGGAGTGTGAGCGAGTTGTGGTCTTGTTGCTGTGCTCACTTAGGAAACAGGAGTTTCTAGATGCAGGTCATCCTGTTTTTGATGAGCCCTGATTCAAGCTAAATGAGCGGATATTCCTGCTAGATAGAGGCCAAAAATAGAACACGTTTTCGTATTTTAGGATACAACAGAGGACCTTTATTTCCTCAGGCCCAATGAGGTGGAACTTTATAATGACTGTTAGCACTTCCTTTTTTCAATATTTGTGCAACTTTATCTCAACTCGCAAGTCGCGCGGTGACGCAAATCCGTCCTCATGCTTATAATAAACAGAGGAAATCTATTCTCCACCGAAACGAAAACACAATCAAATTCAGAGGCGATACTTCATTCTTATGTTCAAGTTCAACCCCGTGACAACTTCACATTACAGCACAACTGATATGTATCACGAAGAACAAACAACAAATAAAGTTTTGTTTATTAATGAATTTAATTTGATTAAAAAATGTGGTTATTGTGTATATGTATATAAAATTACATTTCGGTTTGAACATACATTTATATATAAATATGCTACATACCTAAAGGACTGTACACTTATTAAAATAACCATAGGAAAAGTGTATAGCCTAGTACTGATTATTGCAATGGTTTCCATGCAGTACAGCAAGCTTTACTTTCTATATTTGTTTTTGTAGAAACTATTGTTATTCTTCGCAAGGGATCTGATCAGTAATGTCAGTAGATGAGTTTACCCCGAGATGTTTTTTAAGAAGTCTCTTCCTCTGATGGCGTTCATCATTACCGAAAGGTCTATGACCCTGACGGCCTTCTATCGCGGTGCTTTCGAGTGACTCATTCCGGTTTAAATTTAGAGATAAAATGTAATGCTTTGCGCTCGACCAGGCAGTCAAAACAATCCCGGGAAGAGGATGCGGAAGACGCGCGCGCAGCGGGTGAACACTCACGTTATTTCAGGTGCCGCCGGTGTGTGTCGCGGAATATTGAAGCGCCCCAATCTCACGAATAAAAAAAATGAAGTGAGGTAATAAAACCACAAGAGACGACTGACGAGGGCTCATATAGTCATTTAGGAAGAGTTGTACAAAAAATACACATTTTACATTACATTTTCTTTAAAGATTGTATGAAAATAATCTGCATTTTATATTAGATATACATTCTGTTCCCATATTCTGTTCTTCTTATTTTGTCATGAACTACTTTCTCGAAACAATTCTGAACATGAGAAAATATCATGCCGCACATTTATTAGGCTATTCACCGTATGTCTGCTTGCGTAATTTGATTGTTTTTGCAGTTTTCAAAATGCTACAAATCATTTAAACAAAAAGTACAACAGTGAATTCAACGCGTTTCATCCATATTCATATCTTTTTTCGTGGCTGAGAATAAGTCATTTTAAATATCACGTGCATTTATTATTTGGAATATATCCTGTTTAGGTCAAAAGAGACACGATCAAAGTTCCAAAAAACAATCAAATTGTATAAAGGAGACAAAAGGTCCAGAGATTCCGGATACGTTTACTGTATATTTCCAAATGTGTTTTCCAGTAGGCCTGCACACATCCATGTGATAAATATAGTGTTGTTGAAAGCACAGAGTCATCTGTTGCAGTAATTAAAGCAGTGTATGAATGTCACAACATTCTGAGGGTGGACACTAAGTACAGTAAGAAGAACCTAAACATTCATTCAGGTCCATGATTCCCCAAAATAGCTGTGTGATGTTCACCCTCATCAGAATCTATTTTGGGAGGCATTTGGTCATTGTGTTCAGGCTGTGTGGTTTAATCATTACTTCTCACTTCCCGATCTTTCCTAGAAAACTAACTAAAGGACAAGCCATGTATTTATTTTTCTCTTTCAAATTAATATACTTTCATGTGCGAACCACAAAGAAACATTCAAACATCCAACTCGTTACAATCGCTTATGGTGAGTTAAACTGGAAGAGTGTCCTCGTGTTTGCTATATGATAACATCATCAATGGTCCTTTGGGATTGACTATTTGTGGAAACCCCATCATGATGTGCTCATATAAGAGTCATCTGTCTGTCAGCAGTGACAGGACCCATCACGCCGGAAACATTAAATATGAAAAGATCATAACCGTTAAATAACGTTAAATCATGGGAAAGTTTGGAGACCTTGTGGAATAGCTTTGTTTTTCTAAATTCCCTCTGGCTGGTGAAATGGCCGTCCTGAGAGTTGACTGGTAATCTGGTCCAGCCTGCTGCGGTTCATTCTGGGATTTTGACAGATTTGGGAAACATTTGTTACGGATTATTAATTGCGATTTTAAATGCACCCCTGACAGAATGGAAATCCTGTAGTGGCTATAATCTCATTAATGACGCACAACATAAACATTCATTTTTTTAGATTAGTGTAGGTGAATAGTTTCACTTAATAAATGTATCTTCTTAACTGATGCTCTTCAGTCCTTAAAACCTGAACATGGAGTAAACGGTTTCATTGACACGTTTTCTGCTATACATTCGATCATTCAAATTAGAAATTATTGTGGAGGGGAAGTCACTATCGTAGTGCCTTTTTCCAAATAAATAAATAAAAACATTATTATTATTATTTGCATATTATTATTATTATTAACATTGTAAACCACTGCAGTCAATTGTCTGGTCAACCTTTTTTGGGGGCATATCAGATACAGTTTTAAGGGCGAATATAATGCAAATAAACATTAAATTAACATTTATTTATATTGCCCTTTTAACAATTGTGCAGCTTTGCAGTAAATACACAATAGTAGCTACTGACTACAGATAAAAGTAAAAGCAGGAAATGATGAAATACATAATTGTGGTATTGCATATTTTCAAAGAACTGAAAATGATTGTACGTAGTCTCGAATTAAACGAAGACTTATTTTCTATAATATTCATTTTAAATTTACAACAACAAAAAAAATGTTGATAATTTATTGGACAAGAGACACAGAGAATTAAAAGTGTTAATGTCGAACTGGTCAAGATATCAGACGATGAACTGCATGGTCAGACTGGATATGTGTGTCTCTCTGTGCGCGCACGTTCAAGTCTTTTTCTTTGTGTGGAAAGGAATTCAGACTGGATAATGACTCTTGTCTTATAATATACACAGGCTTAAATCAAACGCGTCAGACGGAATAACAGCGAGACTAATGGAAACGCGGAAAGGTCATCATAACAAACCATTAGAAGCAGTAACTCCCTGTACCGGAGCCGATCACACGTCTAATGGACCACGCTGATCGATCGTGCTCGTGTTTACTGAACGCATCGCTCGTGACGAAACCCAGAGAACATTTCCACAGCGCGAGAGCATCAACCTGCTGACGAGGATGAACAAAACTCATGCTGTACAGAAAGAAACGCGTGTCAATTACTCTTATTTCATATTAAAGATAGTGAGAAATTTCTCTGAAGAAATATTGAATGAACAGGAAAAAAATACAAAAATAGTTTAGATCATTTCTATATTTATTACATTTATCATAATTTAATGTTTAATTTGATCAAAGTATAAAATTACATTAAATAATTTATAAAACAAAAAATGTTTATTTACTTAATAATATAATTTTCTAATGTTATTTCTATGCTTTCTAACATTGTAAAATGCATTGTTTCGTTCCATATTCCTTAGTCTTTACTCCACATTATATTGTTTTATAAGTGATCTATTTAAAAATTTTAAAGGATTATTTTAAAAATCATCGTTTAGCAATTTGATTGCGGCAGGTCTCATATCTCTCACCTTTCATCTCTTTAAACTCACTGCAGTGGGCTTCACAACATGGAGAAACATACTTTAGTAAAAAAGAAAGTTGAAAATGTTAAGCTATTTCTGAAGATCACATTAGATATATAATCTTCAAACATATAACAAACAAACTTGCTGATATTTTATTCTTATCATTCGTCTTATTGAAATGACACGCGGCTGCTCTCTAGTGGTCGAGTGAAGCATGACTCTCTCTGTGTTCTAGAGGTTCAGAAGTCCTAAAGAGTTCAACTCTCGCTTGTTTTTGTCTCTGAGACACCAGCTGTCCTCTGCATTACTTTAATTGGTCTTATGTATTGAAATGCAGATTTGAAACTGCGAGTTTTGACCTCTGACTTGTTTCCCAGTGCAGTAGTGTGTGTCTGGGGAAACACTCGCTGCACAATCCAAACACAGTTGGCAGCATTAGCTCATATTTCATCATTGTTTACTGCAAACTCATTCCTTCAATCCCCAATGCAACAAAAGTCAGCTGTTACAACGCTTCCGGACACACGTCACCCTCACTGCGTCACTTCAACACACTACATATTTATTAGGATTATAAGAAGGAATTTATTTGAGATTTTTATTAAAGCCTGTATATGTGACATTCCTGGTCCTTATTTGTTTTTCGCTTTTAAACTATATTAGACCGTTTCATGGGACGCGCGCGCGCCTGGCGACCAGTTAACTTCCGGTTTGTGTGTAATAATAAAACTATAACTATTTATATTTAATTCAATTAATGTTCATATTAATTTGTATTATTTTAATCTAAAAAAATTGTATTAAATAAACACTTTGTTGAATGGGTCCTGTAGTTCGGTCGCATTTAAACAAACCGTATGGCGCATCGACATCTAGCGGTTGAGTTTGGTATCGCAGTCTAAATTCAATACATAGGAGAGACAAGTTTAGCCATCTAACGGTTCTTCTCGGTTTCTTTTGCTTGTTATCAGAAATAATCTACAGGCACTCGATTGTTTGTGAATGTGTACCGGAAGTTAAGTTGTGGGGGTTACAAAAGTGCGCATGCGCAGTAACGTTTGTTTATGCTGTTAAAATGAAACCGTCTATTTCTGAATCCTCTTTTGTGAATTATTTCTGTCATTGCTTTTATTAAATTTAAAGAGGTCTAAAAAAAATTGATATCTTGGTGCGTTTTTACATTCAAATGACATTTACACATTTTACTGATATTTGTCAGGAGAGCATTCATGAGATGTGAGATGGAAATACTGTTTTAATTCATGAAGGCAGAGTGCAGTTTGAATGCTGGCTAATACAAATCATATCTGACAACAAACGGAAAACAAGAACGACTTAGTCTTAACACACAAAACAACACAAAACAATTTTTTTCCTGTGCAAAAATACATAATACAAAAACCTCCTAGCTCTTAACAATATAAACTGAAACTGGTTCAAGTCAAACATTTTCTTATTATTGCTTGAAGGTCTTGCTGTGTCTCATTAATGTTTTGTGTGATTATTATTGTCCTTTTGTGATGATGACAAACCCGAGACACACTAAGCATGCGACATGGAGAAAAACCTTGTTCTAAAACATTTGGTGTGCAAGGGCATTATGATATATTTACAGTGGCCCCACATGCTATGTAGAAACTTATCAAAATGTGTTTTCATTGAATAAAAACAAGCATCCTTTATTTTAAAGATGCCATGATGCTCATTGAAGAAAGAGTGAAGACAGTTGTGAATAAACCTCTACCATCATTTCAGTGCAGATGACACTCGCTTTCATACTTTTTATCGAATTAAACATCATTCAGCTACACGTGTAAGAAAATCACTCATCCCCACTGAGAAAAACCTCTTCAGTGTGCTTTACTTCTGTTCTTCTAATCTAGTTTTGTGCCATGTGATTTTTGTTCAGCTCTTTAAATCTAACCGCATGTAAGCATGAAATCACGTGTGCTCTGCTGGACTGATTTGTGTAGTCAGTTTTCAGAAGGTAGAATAGTGCTTATCTTCTTCTCAGTACATGGATTCACCTTCACGGAAGTTTCCAAAGGAAAGATTGAAATTGCTTCCGAGTCTCTTGCGGACTCCACCGCTCCTCCAGCTCCAGTTCCATGACGAACGCTCGTAATCCCGGCCCTGCTTCCTCGAACCGCATGACTGAGTCTCTTTATCACCGGTGGATGAAAGAATCGTCCTTCTCTCTATCTGTACGAAAAAATGGAAGTTAATGCTAACCAATGGTGAAAGATTATGATAAGCTGCGGATGAATCCAGGAAGTGAACCGTACAGTCAGCGCTGCTCTGTGTTTGTGTGCGTTTATGTACCTCGTGTGTTTGTAGCGTGATGACGTCGAGCTCTAGTCCTCTCTCTGTGCAGCTCTTCAGGGCGTGAACGACCTCTGCATGCTCCGCCCACCTGCAGTCTACGCCATTAATGGCTATGATGTAATCGCCCTCGCGGATCCCCGCCTCCTAAAACACACAAAATCACTATGAACAGAATAACCCTCGATAACTCACTGTATGACACAACATGCAACGATGCAAACGTACCGCAGCACATCCCCCTAGCAACACCCCGGCAACCAGAACCGGCGAATCACCTCGGAGTGTAAGTCCTAGTCCCGTCTCTCCTCGAACTAAGCACACGTGATGCCTCTGCCATCGGCTTCGAGCAGAAAACACAGTCAGAGGACCCTGTACAACAGAGATGAACGTCACACGGTTCTGTAGCGTCACTATCAGCCTCTGAAAGAGTGTGTGTGTGTGTGTGTGTGTTACCAGTCGATGGAAAATATCAGTCACTCTGAGCGCACTGAAATCAGGAGTTTTAATATCAGGCTTCTGTTGTGTGTGAGCTGGAGGAGACAAACAGAGTCACATTAGTTGAGTTGCACACCATTCTGAAAAAAAGCCCCAGATCTAAACTCAGACCGCAAACTTTTTTGTCTTGAAATAAACGAAACAGCGCAGCGAGCAACTACAGCACACATCGTACTGGGAATCTGAGTGTGGATGTTAAGACACAAGAAACGCTCACACTGAATCTCTGGAGCCTCGGCGACCTCACAAAAATCGTCTTCCTGATCGATATCGGAGTATTTCTCCAGCGAGCGCGCGTGAGCTCGTGACAGAACCTCCTGCAGGATGTCCATCTTACGAAGCATCTTACACACGCCGTGAAGACGCAGGGCTTCCTCGTGCCGTATGATGGCTTTACGGAGATGAGCTTTACCTGAACAAAAATAACACACTATTGAGACCACAAACACGCACTATACAGTAACTAACGTTGAAGAGGGGGTATGCATGTGTCGTCACTGCACACGTCATAGTTTTCTTAAAGACTGCCGAAGGACAGAAAAGAAGCAAATGAATTGCTGCAATTTGCTGAAACAAATGGAATACTGAAGCGTGGATGTTTGCTAGCCATTTCACATCAGACTCAGCTCAGGTAAGTTGTTTTTGTTGAACCATACCATAAACAGCATTACCTACCCACTTTCTAGACCTTTTTATGTTGTGTAAATGTATTTCTTTTAACAGTCTAAGCAGATGTATTTCATACAAACTTAAAGATGAACATATTGTCAACACCGTAAACATTTAGAAAAGCAATGTAAATCTTGTAAGATTGGGTTTATTAAACCACTAAATGTGTTTTGGTCGAGTAGAAAATGTTTACTTAAGGCTTTGCTTCGTGCATTTCCCCCGGCGTTGAAATCAGGAACAAAATAAACATCAGGAAATATTTCAGTATACAACGACACCTGGATTCTACATAAGTCGTGAGGATCACTGTCAAGTCCAACTGTTTTAATTTCAGCAAACAATTGCATGTTTTAATCCCGGTTTCTTTGTTTTTCCTATTGTAAGCAGCCATTTTGGGTGTGTAACCAGCAAGGGGGCGTGTCTTGGTATGTTTTCGTGGTGTTCACGTGGGAAAGTGACGTCAATGCATACCCTCTATATTAAAAAAACACAAACTAACCCAGTCTGCGTTTGTCCTCTGGATCCTGAAGGTTGAGTTTGTCTGGGCATCTGGTGTGAATCTGTATGAGAGCTTTAATCTCTCGACCTTCATCATCTTCATCATCATATCTCATACCTGAAAGGACAAACATTCGCTCATGTTAGCCGGTTTAAGACAATGAGCCCATTTACTAATGAAACAGCATTACATTTCAATGAGTCATTTTTAATGGATATTCACACTAGTCTAGTATTCTTGAATTTGCTTGACCTGTATTTCCATTTTATTAATTGAATGGCTGTTTGCATTACATAGAATGTTGAGAAGCTCACCTGAGCAGTCACACAGTGCCACAGCTGTGTAATAATGAGCCAGTGCTCGGAAATGATGCGTTTTCACCTGAACCATTGAGATCCAGGAGAAAGGAACATAGTCTTTCAGCAACGGTACTGACATGGCCTGAAGAACCAGAGAATATACGTCTGATACCTAAACACACACACAAACACACGCACACATACCATCAGGTTCGAGTTAGTGGTGGGCAGAGCCATTGAGAGAGAGTTCTGCCAACGGAAGTCCAAAACTCTGGAGCGTCACGTGATTCATGGAGCCTTCAGACAGTTCCAGGAAGTTTTGTTTTCTCTTTAAATGCTTTATTTCTTTCATTTTTTATTCATTAAATGGCTTTCGTCTTTAAATGGGTTAGACGTTTACCTCAGTTGGTCTGTTTAGTTGCAGCTTCATGTGTAACTAGTCACTTCTGGGAACTATTGAGAGCCTCCGTGAACCTCCATTGCTGTGAAGAAAGTGTTCCAGACGCGACTCTCTCTCAATGGCTCTGGTGGTGGGTAAAGTAAATATCCTACAAGTATGAAAACCATTGAGTCTGTGTGTGGGTCTGTGCATGTGCGTCTGTCTGTTAGTGTGTGCGCGTGTTAGTGTGTGTGTGTACATCTGTGTCTGTGCATGTGTGTGCGTGCGTGTTAGTGTGTGTGCATGTGTGTGTGTTAGTGTGTGTGCGCGTGTTAGTGTATGTGCACCTTTGTGTGTGTCCGTCTCTGTGTTAGTGTGTGTGTGTGTGTGTGTGTGTGTGTGTGCGCGCGTGTGTGTGTTTGTACCCTTGCTGCCTCCTGTGCCGCTTGCAGTAACACATTCAGATTGTTGTCCTGCACGTTCAGAATGACTTTCTCACACACACACTCCTGAACCTGCCAACGACAAACCCAATAACACACATAACCCACAATACAAATCCCCTCATATTACACGTGAACCCCATGTGGTTTAGAAAACACTCTTTATTTACATTAAAATCTCCAAAGACATGTTACCTGAGCCACCATGAGCCGGACCAGCATGCTCAGAGCCGAGCTGCTCATATCCAGACTGGGTGCGTGAGAGAAATTCTCCTGCAAGTAGAGAAACGCACCTGTACACACACAAACACATCATCACATTACAAACAAGCAAAATAAACAAAGAGCCATAAAACACCAGCGGCTGGAAATCACGTCAGTACCTGCGGCTCTCTGAAAAGCATCGATGGCGTTCTGACTGCCAGTCAGCGTCGAGCGATCCTGTCTGGCTCCAATCTGAGTATGAAGCGCTCCGATGTTAAACAAAACGCTTCCTTTCTCGAACGCCAGCGCTCTCTGAACCGACGGCACACCGGTCAGTGAATCATACCTGCGGGAACACATCATCTATAATCCAGCTGGACACAAAGAAACAGGCTCTGACGTATCTGATGTGCTGTAAAGCGCGCGTCACCAGTGGAAATGAATTCCCAGAGTTCTGTGAGGCGAGTAGAAACGCTGGTCCAGGAAATAGAGCTGATTGTAATATTCCATCAGCAGCTCCTGGCCCGAATCATTCCGAGTGGGAGTTCGCATGGCCTACGAGAACACGTCAGGGGTTCAAACACTTTTACGTACAAGAATCAGAATCAAATCAAAAGCGTTGTGTCAGCTGTAACTCGCACCTGTCTAAGCTCCATGAACTCGTGGATTTCATTCAGGTATAGAGAGGAATCCTCACCATAATGTTCGCTGATAAAATCCTGATGAGAAAGCAAACATGTGTGGAATATTCACAGGAGTGACGTGACCTCTGTGATGTAGGAGGAGGAGACATCTCACCTGAAGCGGGACTGTCAGATCAATCTCTTTAGTCTCCTTCAACCCCAGTGGAATCATGGGCACATTTACTGTCTCACTGTAACAGAACGCAGATTCGTCGGCTTCAACAGCTTCAATCTAGCCAACCAAGCAAATTGTGATCATATCCACAAAGATGTTTCGATGTTTCTAACCTCTCAGTCTGATAAACGTTCATGGTGCTGTTCAGTTCCTCCAGTTCCTCTTTGAGAAGTTGAAGGTTTGAGTTGACAAAGCTCAACTCCAACGCCACAGTCTCCAATACCTTCTGATTGCTGCTGACTCTGGAAAAACACAACAGCAGACATCACTAAACGAAGAGTTTCTTTCCAAAACGAGATAACTTTGTTTTTCAATTTTTTCAAACTTTTTTTATTGTGCATTCCAATTAAAAGCAATCAAACTGCAGTTGGTTTGTTAAGATTTACGCCACAATAACTAAAAAAATACAGCTAACTAACACTCCTGCCGAAATACACGCTCATCAAAACACACGCAGGGCGGAGCAGCGAGGCGTGCCACGGGTCACTTCCTGTTAGTTCTGGCTCACGCTGGGACATCTGCACGCCGTGTGTTTTTGTAGAGAACGTGCACCTATACGCACACTGATGTACCTGTAGAGATTTTCTGCTCCGGTGCGCAGAAGGAGCTCACGGTTGATCTGCTGGTTGAGTTTAGCTCTCCGTTGTTGCAGTTTGCTGCGCTGGGTTGAAACCAGAGGGTCACATCCCTTAAACACACACACATCACAATCTGCATCTGTTAGATATGATAACCAACTCATCTCAGCATTTCATTTCAACCATTTGGGTTCTGTTTTGTTTACCTGCAAGAACACGCTTGTGAAAAACCCTAGTGACAATACTCTTCTGATCACAATCAAGGGTTTTCTGCATGGATAGTTTATCCAAAAATCTAAATTCTGTCATCATTTATTCTTCCTCGTGTGGTTGGAAACCTGTGACTCTTTAAAATATCTTCTTTTGTGTTCTGCAGAAGAAAGAAACTCTAAATGATGACAGAATTCGGTAACACTTTACAACGGTGTGCTATTAGTTAACATAGTAAATGCATTAGCTGACATTAGATAACAATGAACAATTTAGATTGTCAGCATTTAATAATCCTTGTTCATGTCAATTCAGTTATTTATGTTAGTTCATGGTGCATTAACTAATGTTAACAGAGACAACGTTAGATTTTAATAAGGTATTACTTTATTAGTAAATGCTGAATGTAACATGAAGTAACATTAATAAATGCTGTTTTAGTATAATTCATTGTTAGTTCGTTTTAGCTAATGCATTAACTAATTGTTAGTAAATAGCACTTTATTGTAACATGTAAAGTATTTATTTATTTTAAGTTTTACTTAATTAATATTACATATAGGAATTTATAGTCTGTTTAATATCTGAACTGTGTTTCTCTCTCCCTCATCTTAAATGTGTGATTTAAATGTTTTGCTTATAGTCAATATGTTTTATGTACAGCTGCTTTGCAACAATGAAAATTGTAAAAAGTGCTATATAAATAAAGTTGACTTGACTTGTTACCCAAAACTTTTTTCTGAGTTAACTGTCCCTTTAAGGGGGGATTTAAATAGTTAAACGCACTTATACACTTAGATATAGAAAGAACTACAAAAGCTGCATATTAGTTTCATCCCCTATTAACGGTTTACAACCCTTATGGTGATAATGATGGTAGAGAAATAATATCAGATGCTTTTAACGTTACATACCATTGTACTCAATCATATACTATGGTATTTATTTACATAGTACCCACAGAACTGTAAACAATGCAATGGAAATATTACGCTACTGTAATACCTAGTTATGCCACACATTAAAGAACCTTCAACTGAATTGTCTTTGCTTACAAATCATTTATTGCAGATCCCCAGATAGTGGTAAAACCTCAAGCATAAACAGGGTTTTTGGTAGTGGGCTAACAACAGGCGAGGTCTCACTTCCAAATACCTCTTGTGCAAATGTGCAATACTTCACAAGGTACTCAAATACAATCAAACACATAAAACAGTGACAGAGGCAACAGCTACAACCACTGTTTTCCAGCCCGAACACAACCCATTTGCCTTTCCACAAAAGCAGAAACCATCTGCTCCATCTGTCATCTGGCTCACCGCTAGCTTAGAGAGCATAACAGTTTTTCATCCAAGGCAAACAGCCATTATATCTCAGAAATGAAGTTGCAACCACCTATCTATCATCCGTTCAGGCGTGCACGCCTGAGCTAATACAGCTTCACCCATAAATAGGACATCCGCTCGAATGAACCGTATTCACCCTAATACATGTGACTACCATAAATAATAAAATAAATAAGTGGTTGCGACTATTACATTTACCCACCTGCCACTGATCATCGTCCCGATGATCGTTAATCTTATAAATGTAAAAAAACAAACAAACAAACAAAACGCCACACCCAAATGGCCCCTCTGTGTCCTCCTCTTAATTAGATATCACAGATCTGGGTAAATGAAATGGGTTAGTATGCCTCCCTGCTGTTTGCCTACTAGACTGCCGCAACTGGGCTAACGGTGCCTGACCAGCTTCATCAAAATCTTGAAGTTCTTCTGAAGGTCCTTGCTCACCAAAATCTGGTTCAAACTGACTTCCCACCCCTGATAACAGTTCAGTTGAAACCTTCCCTTTAATAACCCAAGGTTCATGTAGTTCACTGTCCGAGCCCACATCACTATGGCACCGTACAGCCTCTTGAAATGATGCTACAATCCCTGGGCCACATGGCCTCAATTCTGTTCTATGAAAATTTTTAGGTCAGCAAGAACCATCCACAGGCGCAATTGTATACACAGCTTTAGATTGATCTGACCTACCACTTTAAATGGTGTAGGCATCCACAAATCCTGAATGCTATGTCTCCCTACAAAATTGTGATTCCTACGATAAACCAGTTGACCCACATGCAAAGCACTCTGTAATGAAGGTGGACCCATCTGTCTCCTCCTAACTTCAGCAGCATGTTCCATCTGTTCCCTTGCTTTTTGATAAGCCTCCTTAAATCTCTCCTGATGGTCCATCACCCATTCATCAACTGTCTCTGCAGAATCCATTTGGTTAACCGCAAACAAAACATCAACGGGCAACTTCGGTACTTGCCCAAACACCAGGAAATATGGGCTATAGCCAGTGCTTGAATGTTCTGTTGTATTATAATCAAAAACTACCTCTGGTAAATATTCTACCCATCTTCTCTTCTTTGATGGTGAAGAGTCCTTAACAAATCATGCAGGGTTCGGTTGAACCTTTCGCACTGGCCGTTGCCCTGCGGGTGATAGGGAGTAGTTCGACTCTGCTTAATGCCATACATTTTACACAAATTTCAAACAACCTCAGCCTTAAAACACCTTCCCTGATCTGAATGAATTCGCTGGGGGACCCCATACTTATGAATCCACTCCTTAACAAAAGATTTTCAGTCACTGAAGTGAAAGTGACCTATTAGTCAGATATGGTGACCCATACCCGAAACGTGACCTCTGCATTTAACCCATCCAGAGAGTAGTGAACACACGCACAAGTGGTGACCACACGTACACCCGGAGCAGTGGGCAGCTATCACTGCAGCGCCCGGGGAGCAAGTAGGGGTCAGGTGCCTTGCTCAAGGGCACCTCAGTCGTTACCCGCCGGCCCTGGGAACCGAACCGGCAACCTTCTGGTCACGAGTCCGACTCTAACCATTAGGCCACGACTGCCCCAAGTCACGAGTAGGTTTTTTTGGACAGTAAAATCCATAGCTATTACCTCAAATGGTCTTCTAGCTAACAGACTACCAGTTTCAGTTACCAATTTTGGCACTGGGGCTTTTGCCACAGTACATCGCTCACACTGCTTACAGTAAGTTTCAATGTCCTGGAACATTCCAGGCCAACATCATCTGGCTCTGACCAACTTGAAAGTGCGCTCCACACCCTGACGCCCATGTTCATCATGTAACTTACAGAGGACTTCCTCCTTTAAACTCTGAGGCAGAAGCACCTGTTTCATATGGCCCTGTCTAGTATCCAAAATTTGGCGATACAAAACACCTCCTCTTCCACTGCCCCAAAAGCTCTAAGGTCTTGCAATCCTCCTTAGCCCTTTCCAGTCTGCCCGGTTTAACCTGCTGACCCAATACACAAGGAATCTTGCAATAGTGGGGTCGTTGTGCTGTTGGGCTGCCCAGGCCTCTGGCAAGAACACTAGAAAACTACACATGGTACTGTGCTCATTAACCATCAGTGTAGGACCTTTCTCTTGGATCTGACTACCTAGGCCCCCCACCGACACGGGGTTAGCTACTGACTGAGTCTGCCGCGACAATGCATCTGCGCCCCCATTCTGACATCCTGGGGCCTCATTTATAACCGTTGCGTACGCACAAACATGCCCTGAAAGAGGCGTACGCCACTTCCCACGCAAAAGATGGGATTTATAAAAACAAACTTGACGGAAAAATGTGCGCACCTGCACGCAAACGCTGACCCATGCGTACAGACAGAGCAGTTTGGCGACACCGATGGTGAGTTAGTGAACTCAAGTTAGATTGCAAAAGGTAAGTATTTTTTTTTACCTTAAATATCCTCATTATCACGAAGATTAAATCTGCAAAGTTATTTGCCCTTGTATTGAGTGATACTTGTTTCATGCAGCTCTTGTAAAATCAAACTCAAATCTTAAATAAAAATTCAATCTAAATATTTAATCAGTGCCGTCTCACCATCACACTATGAGCGCATGAGGAGGAGATGATCCGACTGCATAGAATATAGGACAGCATCAAATAACTCAAACTATAACTAAATATATTTTCCTTACTGTGCATAATCATCGAATGTCAAAGTCTGGAAATACAGCCATTAAACTCTCGCACAATCGTTTCTCTAAATGTCCTCGTTATCGGTTCCTAACTAAGTTCATAACAAAACCGGAATGAAGAAACATTCGTCTTTAACAATTATGTCTTCAAATTTTATCTCGGGTGAAGGACACCAGTAATTAATGTTGTGATTTTAATGATGTGTTAATGATCAGTCTAAATGCTGTAAACATATAAATGCTGCAGAGACCTTCTTTGGCTTTAATATAATTATAACAATTATTAATATGGAAATCTCAGTGAATCTCATGTGTGGCCATTTGTGATTTTGTTATGGAGATAAAGGATCGGGGGTTTTACATAAGTTTTTGTTATTATTCTATGGCATCTGATAACGGTTGAACCCGGAAACGGTATACGTCCATTATGGTGCGTGACGTGAGGCTTAACAAGCGGATTGGATGTCAGGCTTATTAATATACGAATCAGCATTCATGAGGTGCTTTGCATTGACTATTTATGGGTAAAAATGGGCGTGTACAGGGCGGGATATGAGGCTGATTCATGTAAGCACACTTGCAGGTAATCTGTGATTTATAAAGGGAAAATTGCGTGCAGGTGTGCGTGCGCAAGGTTTTATAAATCTAAATTTTTGTTTGCGTACGCCCTTTTCAGCATTCTGGCGTAAGTTCACTTTTAGTAAGGATCCTATGCACAGTTTTATAAATGAGGACCCTGGCCTGTAATGAATTTCAAAATCAAATCTAGCCAGCTCTGAAACCCATCTCTGCTCAATGACTCCAAATTTAGCAGTCTGCAGATGACTCAACGGGTTATTATCTGTAACCACAATAAATTTATGACCCATCAAATAATCACGAAACTTATCCGTTACTGCCCATTTCAGTGCCAACAGCTCTAACTTCATGGCACTATAATTCTCCACATTACACACCGATGGCCTCAACCCACGACTTGCATATCGTCGCTGTCGGGCGGAAACCTCCTATGTCCAAATTTGGTCAATTTCATGTTTTTTCACAAATCGATGCTATTGGTCAGTCCCCATGTGGGTCTGTTATTTTAACAAATTATTAACCAATCTAAAGTGTTGAAAATAGCTTGAGAGCAAATCTCTTAACTCCATTGGACACTTCAACTGTCTGAGAAGTTTGCGAGCAGATTCGGCTAATTTCCGCCTATTAGACAGCCTAGTCAGCTCATCGTTTTTTGTATTACATCACTTATAGTTCTTAAACCTTTAAAATGACGACCACGGTCGTTAGCTTTGGTTAACTATTGAAGCCTTTTCTCTTGTCAAGAGGCTCAACGCGACCGCCGACTTTATTTGCGTGCAGATTAATTTCCGCCTATATTAGACAGCCTGTCTAAGGTTATTTTGGTATTGCATCACTCATAGCTCTAACATTTAAAATAGAGTTTAGGAAGATGAATGTAACCACAATCATTAGCTTTCATTAGCTCTTAAAGCCTCGTCTCTTGTCAAAAGGCTCAACGCGACAGCAGACTTTGATGAACACTGCTGGCAGCAGAGACGTCTGTGTCCGTACCATTCTTATCAATGACAGCGTAATCTCGTATCTCCCTGCTCCCAAGTCAAAAACCTTGTATCTCCGATTAAACATGGTTTTGGGGAAATGTTGTGTTAATGTTGGTACACAACAGTATATGATAGCAATATAAGGTATAATACCAACTTTAACGATACAATGTTTAATAACTAAAAAAATATGCAGTTTTTTTAATTTCCTGAAAAATAATGGTTTTGGAGATGCGAGGATTCCGCCCGACAGCGACGATATACAATCGGTCTCCGTCCCCCCTCCCCCTCTTGGGACAAAATTGCTCCCAAGCCCTGATGACTGCCATCAATCTCTACACAGAAGGGCTTTGTAAAGTCTGCATAACCAAGCACTGGGGCAGCAACTAACTTCTCCTTTAATACCTGGAAAGCAGACTCACACTCAGAACCCCACAAATCATAAAGGGGTACTAGCAGCCCTCGCCTTGCCTGCCTTCTATAATTTTTTTTTTTTGTTATATTTTTTATATTTTTCTAGGGCTGCACGGTAATTTATCGCGATACCACTAAATCCTATTGTAATCGAGCTGGCTGCGATATGATATGCAATGTGTCGATATTTTCTTTAATACGTAGTGAAGCACGGCTCTGGGATCAGTAGGAAATGCTGCTCGATCTAAAAGCAGTGTGAGTTTGAGTCGCTTATAATGTGCATTTGAAAAAGCAACACCCGTCAAACATCATTATAAATATACTTTATTATCATGAAAATACCTGATGAGGCTTGAGTAACAGTGATAAAAAGATGTCCATAGGCATTTCCTAGATTCTAGAAGGCGTCATGGTCTTCTTCTGCAGTGTGTATTTGGAGTTTCCGCACGAGAGCGCCCTCTGGCTTTCGGATGCAGCAGCATTTTCCCGTACTTCACTCAAAAGCTGTGCATAAATCACCTGATATTTATCGTCGGTTTATCGTGACAGCCCTAGTCCACTGCTGCAATGCCATGCAAAGGTGCCGCTAACTGAGAAAAGTTCTTCACAACTCGCCTATAGTATCCCGCAACACCAAAATGATTTAAGTTCTGCTGCAGTAGCTGGCCTTGGCCATTGCGCCACCACTCTGGTCTTCTCCGGGTCCGTTGCAACCCCCTCCGCGGATATTGTATGTCCAAAATAGGACACCTGCCGCTGAAAAAGCGAACATTTACTCCACTTTACTTTTGGCCCACACTCCAAATGAAGTCGCAATCACCTATCTATCATCCGTTCAGCGTGCACGCCACCATTTACCTGCGCTAATACAGCTGCGCCCATAAATAGGACATCCGCAGGAAAGATCCGTATTCACCCTAATACACGTGACTACCATAAATAATGAAGTGGTTGCGACTATTACACTTCTCTTAAGTTATGAAAACGATAAAAATATATTTAAAAAACAAATCGTGCAGATTGTAAATGTAACTTGCATACAGTGTGAACCCAAAAGCGCATGTAACGTTACCTTGCGGACGGATTCTGTTGATCCCCCCTCCTCAGCTGTGAGCCTATTTACATCTTCATCTGATCCAGAATCAGACATCATGAATTCACCTGCACAACTTTCTCTCTTTACACCTGTAATGAAGACGCGCGTGCACTCACAACAACGCAGAGGGTCGCGCGCGCATTACCCAACTGCGAGCATTTAACCGTAAATCCCCTCAAACACAGCCGTTAGATAACAAACTCCACTTTAACTGCCTCACATCACTCACTTCATGTACTACTGACGCGACCTGAACTCTTCCTATGTTTGAAAACATTTAATTTATATACATAACGTGATCTTAAAACTAAGATCTGACGAAATCACTAAATCCACTTGTTGCCTCAGCGCGTAGATGTTTCTCTTTCGCCTCAAGCCTGTGCGATTCAGCCAATAGAATTGCGCCTTTGCTGATTGACAAGTGCGCTGGCGAATCACACGTCGATAAATAGATCGGACTGACGGCAAAAAGGTCCAATGAGAGGACAGTGGTGGGTCTAGGCGTGATTTGGAGCGGAAAATTACGTTGCCCCTGGTAACAACAAGGCATCTGCGAGTCTGCAGTACGATAATAAAAGCATTATTTCTGTCTGAATAGAACAACATTTATAAATATTTTTAAATATAATAATCGTACAGCAGGTTATGTACATGACATAATCTAAATCGAATCTAAAATGAACAACATTCAGAAAGCCCCAACATCAACAAAATACTGTAGTACCACGGTATACTTTAGTATTTACTATAGTAAACTGTATTAAATTATAATGTTAATAGTTTAATTTTACTTTCTCATATTCTTATTTATAATGTAGGTGTCATTAAAAAGAATTCTAAATAAGAACAATTTTAATCATTTTAATTCTATACTATTTTACACCTATTTTATTGTATACTATGACAAAAATTACACCAAAAGAACCTATATTTTTGCCATTTACTTCTAATGTCTACATTATTCTTTAAAGATCAAACTTTATTGTTGTCAAAAAGGAGTAAATGTAAAAAAATGTAAGTTATATTTGTGTTTCTCAAATATTGTAACTTACAACATAAAGTCCAATATCACATTAATATACTGCATTTAACTTTTAAGTTAAGTTTAAAGTTAACTTTAGAACAGTGAATTTACAAAAAAAAAAAAACTTGTCTTAAGACAAAATGTTTTCTGTTCCTTTATTTGTAAGTCACTTAGGATAAAACTAAATGCTAAATGAATACATGTACATGAAAAAACCTGTGGACATGTTCTGATGGTCAGCACCACCAGGTTTCTAAAGTCAAATTATTTTTTCAGCAAAAATTTATATGAAGAAGTCCACTTATTTAAATAAAAACCTTGATACATAACGTATTTATTGAATAATTGCAATTTTTATTAATTAAAATCTTTTTTAATGAATTATTGCCATTTTTTTAAATTAAAATATTTATGAATGAATTATTGCAATTTTTAGTTCATTCGCAGAGGTGCATTAATACCATACTCGTCTTCACAGATTTCTATTATTAGTGTTAGAAGACACCGAGAAGTGCCAGAAGAGCGTTAATCTCAGTTTTAATTAGATCATTTGTTTATAAGGAAACAGGGACTTGAAGGCACATTGGATTTCACAGTTTTTGAGAAAGTCAGATGCTGACTGCATTCCATCGCTTCAGTTTGACAACAGAAAGTTGCTTCCTTTATTGTTTCCTCTTCTGATATCAGAGACCAGAGAGTTCAGCCGCTCTGACACAGCCACCTTCGAGAAAATAACCATAAGAAACAAATTCAGTCAAGCAATTTATCACGCGTGTCATTCTCACTAAAACATGTCCAGGTCACCATACTTGTATAGAGAAACTCACAGTGTAATTGTGCGGTTCTTGTAGTTTTTTGTGACGGGGGTGCAGCATTTGTAGAGAAATCTGAGCTTGCTCACGACTCTCTGACGCGCTGTTTATGGGATACGTGATCTGTGCACAAAATCACAAATAAAGTGAGTAAAGTAGTCCGTTGGGGACATTCCTAAACTGCTATCATTGCATGTGTATAACACTATATAAATAGACTTTCATTATAGGATGAATTCGTTTACATGAATTAACCCCTACACATTCATTTTGTATTAAAATGTTCTTGAGAATACCATCTTCAACTGACTTTCATTATAAAGTAAGAAGTCGGTTTGCTGGACTATGACCAATCTTTGGCCAATTTTGTTTTAGAGAAAGGCAGATGTTGGCTGGGTGTACCTGACCACAGGTGAAGACATCCAAACGTAAGCTGGTTACTTGAGCAGGCGTGATGGACTGAAGTGATGTCTCGGACACTAGAGGATAACAGTTCAATGAGACGCCTGCTGTCGGCACGGGCTCATCAGACAGACAGATCAGATCCATCTGAGGATGACCTGCAGAATAAACATCCATTACAACCACATTCAACAAGTTAAACATGCACTCATAATGACGTTACTAACCGTTAAATAAGCCTTTTGGATCGATTCAGTGCTTTTTAATTGAATGAATCACATCATGAATATACGTGAATAATATGTTTCCAGAATGGCATCAGTAATCAAAACCGTTTGATTCACACACGACGGGAGTCTGGGAGGAATGACAGATCACTGATCATTATGAATAATAAAATGAATGGGCTGGTTTAAAGACACTAACCATCTGTGTCCAGAAGTCTGTAGACAGATTTTCGGCCGGGCAGCGTGCTCTTCTCTGGATCTTCACTTAACTTCATTCTGGGCCGACCTCGGACCTCTATCAACTTTAATGAGAGAGTCATTTTATTATTATTAAAATATTTTTAAATTTAACGTTTAAATAGCGCAGAAAAAAACAGGATCGTGTAATAAGACGGTCATGTGTGCTGATGTCTTGTTAACCTTAAGGTTAGATTTACCTTATATACACACCCCAGAGACGGCTGACGCGTACAAGTGACAAGATGAGTTCCCACGCCGACAACATCGATTTCATTATCCTGACAGACAGAGAGAGAGAGAGAGAGAGAGAGAGAGGTCATGTTGTCCTTCAATGCAGATGAACATTGACCCCATTAGTTTGATCATCACGTGATGAGCTCTTACTTTTCTGTTGAGTTCAGCGAGACTCTGTTCAGAAATGCTGTTTGTGCCGACTATGATGAGAGATTCAAACTGTGGTACCGAGAATCTACAGGCAGATAAAAACAAAGCAAGCAGAAGATTTTCAAGGTGTGATGAACTGGGCTTGTTTATTGTTTTATACTGTTGTACGAGGTCTACTTGTGACGTTTGCATGTTTTTTTCATTCAAAAACATCAAAATCAATAAGTAATAAGCTATTTTCTACCCAGGTTTTGAGGCCGGCTCTACAAATGATCGGTTTGAATGGGTGTGCCGCCATGAAGACTTGGAAGTAAACGCCCACTGCTATGATTGGATAACAGTTTGCGTAGTAAACTTAGTTGGAGCCTTCTGTGAATCTGGTTAGACACGTCACGTTAGATTACACATTAGCACCATTCGCAGTTTTCGCACGGTATTAGTATTATCTGGGGACCTCCTGTGATTTATAAATGACCTCCCCACATCTGTATTTCACGTGACGCATTCGCACGGATAAGTGAAGCCTCTGATTTACTCAAATTTACAGACTTATTTCCCGGATGTGATGGCAAGGCTTTGCGTATAGTTTGTATAGCTTAGGTTACACAGTTGCCCTATTCGCACAGGATTAGTATTATCTGGGGACCTCGTGTGATTTATTAATGACCTCCCCGCATCTGTATTTCAGGGCATATCAAGCGATCTCTAACAAAGCAATAGTGACGCATAGTACAAACATGTTTTACTCACATAAGATTGCTGCGCCATTCCTATCACATTCCAACATTGACGGCACAGCACTGCTTTTTAATTTTAGTCTCTCCGCAAATCCATCGTCGACCTCTGCCTTGTTCACAAAGGAATCCGCGGTAATGTTTTAGCCATGTGAGCTGAAACCTCTTTAAAAATAAACTTCAACCACGCATTACTAATGTGGGAATCCGAAGGAAGGTTATGCAGCGACTGTGTTCTTCCACAACCAGTCACTGACTGCACAATATTTTTGCGATCTTTAACAGCATGTTTATTGCTTGCTCTCTCTATCTGGTTCCGCGCAACTTGTGTTACTTCAGTACTGTCATGCGCGAACCAGTGGGCGGGGCTAGAGAAGTAGTCGTTGATGTTCTCTTGTGGAGGCGGTGTTCAACCTATCAGGTGCATTCCAGAACCTGGCGTTCGCTGAGCCTGGTGTCAATAACAGATGTAATCTCAGTAACAAGGGCGTTTTCAGTTCTGACACTTACAGGATGTTCGCGTGAATACGATTCCCTCTTATATAACAAAAGCTCGGGTTAAAATTGTGGTTTTAATTCATGGCACCTTTAAAGTCCACATGAACAGGAAGTTGTGATCGTTTCTACTTCCGTATTCTGACGCATGAAAAGGAGAAAATCAGTGGGTGTGGCTTGCGTTTTTTACAGCGAATTGATTGGATGTATAAAAACAGCCGTTGCATTTTGAAATGAAACTAGCAGCAGACTGACAGTTGAAGGGGAGGAGTTAACGGATGCTCCGCTCCGCCCAAGCCGTCTAATTTACGTTACTTGAGATGGATGGTCATTTCAGGGCGGAAGTGCATTTTCAGATTTTAACTGAAGATTATGAGGGTACATGAATTTTAAAAAGAAAATGACCCACATTGATAAACTATTTACAATAATCGCTGCTATATTTCATGAAAAAATAAGAATTGTAATTTTTAATTTCACTGGGACTTTAACTAAAGTTGTTGGCGCAAAGTTCATGGCTAGCAGGGCGTTGTGGTTGTTAGTGTGTTAATATAATGTGATTACGAGTCTTTATGAAATCCAGGGGTTTTTCCTTCTTTGTACATCTGAGACCTTTCTGTCAGGTTAAAACTGTCAAGACACATGACCTCATTCATGTCTGTGGCACAGATGTAAACTGTCGGGTTAGTCATCATCGCTTATAAAGCACATATGAAGTGAAGAAGCTCTCACTGTTTGCTACATTCTTTGAAGACCCGTCGCACTTCCAGTGACTGTCTGCAGAGGTCACCGCTGTCCAATCTGACACCCAACGGCTGATACTTCAGATCACACAGAGCCAATGCCACGGCACAGAAACACGGCAAACCACTAATGCACAACACACACAACACAATCATCTACACACACATAACACACCAGTTCATCTGTTAAATTCAACTACTCTAAAGTTTCCAAGATATAGACGGTTTCAAAGTGACAACATAAACAAACGTTACTGCGCATGCGCGCGTTCGTGGACTGCCCTTAACTTCCGGTACACATTCACAAACAACAGAGCACCTGTAGATTATTTCTGATAACAAGCAAAAGAAACCGAGAAGAAGCGTTACTTGGCTAAACTTTTCTCCTATGTATTGAATTTAGACTGCGATACCAAAGTCAACCACTAGATGTCAATGTACCATACGGTTTGTTTAAATGCGACAAAACTACAGGACCCATTCAACAGATTGTTTATTTAATAAAATGAACATACAAATAAATTCAACAAAATATTTATTCAATACAATTATCATACAATAAAATAATAATATAATTTAATATTAACGTAAATTACACAAAATATAGTTATATATTATTAGACACTAGCCAAACACAGACAGGACGTTAACTGCAGTCCCCGCGCGCGCGTTCGATGATGCAAATGGAAACGGTTTGAACAGCTGAATGATTTTAATAATTCAAAAAGTCAAACTTTCAGATCAGATAAAAGATTTAAATAGGAATTTGGGGGTTTGTTTTGTGTACTGCAGCACTAAAACATGACTGTTGATGCTTTCTTTTTCAGAAAGAACGTGAAATGTGTGTTGTTATAAAATTTTATTAACTATTAAATACATTTTATTATCTTTTTAAATGTTTTTCACAAATTTCAAGCATTATCGTGATGCATATCGCATGTTGTTTTTTCAGTATTATGCAGCCCTAGTTCCCGTTTTTATCTACAAATTTCTCAATTGATTTGTTTTTCAATATTACTCGATTTTAAAAATTATTACATTTAATCATTCATTTATTCAGAATTATGCTTAACTAGAAAAAAAATGTTTTGCTGTAGAAGTCATTGTTTTTTTATTTTATTGGGAACCCTGTACGCTGGTTGTTTTCACTCACTTTATCTTCACATCAACACCTGTCAGCTTTGTGTCTACTTTTATTTATTTTACGGAAAACATCCAAACCAAATCTTTTCTTGTGTCAAACATAACTGGGACTGCTGTTATAGGGGTCATAAGGCGTGAACACGTGTTTTTCCGTGTCTCTGGTGTGTTATAAGTTGCTCATGCATGTATTAGACACGTAAAATTGCAGAAATGAAAGTGTGGGAACAAAAGAGTCATTCTATGTAAAAGTGAACGCTCACCAGACCTGACTGAAACACCTCATGTAGCCACACCCCCACAAATCTACATCAGTTGGTGGTCTGATTTGACTAAGACCGCCCACATGTATACTCAAGTAAGGTGGGTGTACCTGTCAGTACAATTGAAGAGGAACCTGATGTTCCAAATATGGTCAGAGGCGTCACATTTCCCTCACACGCTTGCAGTATTCGACCAATCACTACGCACTGGTTAACTGGCCAATCACAGCACACCTCGCTTTTCAGAGCCATGAGCTTTGCAAAAAATAAGTGCGTTTCAGAGAGGCGGGGCAACGGGGAGATACAAACATGCACGGTGTGTGGAAAATACAGCGTTTTTAACCTTAAATCATGTATACACATTGCATTACATCTAAAACATACAATTATGTTAATTTGAGCCGTGTCATATGACCCCTTAAACTCTGGGCCATTTTTGGGATTTCCGCCTCAATTTGGCATACCCAATTTTAAACAGACCCCATAACCATGTACAGTGGTGTAAAAAATGGAATATTTTTGTGTAATTTCACAGTAAACCTCTCAAAATTGCATGTAACACAGCGGAAAGTGCATGTAACAAGCGAAACTTGGTGTTGAGTGTGGTGTGGTGGTGTTTTGGTCCGCCTCCCCATATCTCAACCTCTGACTCGCCTATTTGGACAAACGAGGGGTCTACAAAGAGGTCAGAGTCTCAGCTTCTGTTTAATGTGTATCTCATGTGGATAGACAGAGGTTAGATATTTTACTGAATTTTTAACTACCCAAGCTTTTATGTAACGTTGTTGACGCAGCATGTTGATGCGAGACATTGGAAGTGGATATTTAACTTTTAAAACCACAAAAAGAGGTAAGAATGGACTTGTTTTGTAGAGAACAACCTACCGAAAAAGATTATGTAGCATTTGCGGCTAAGTGTAATGGTGGGATACAGTTATTAGCTCAGATATTTGATGGATGTGTTGTTTGTTTACAAATATAAATTTCATACATCATAATTCAATCGACTTGCATTTGATGTGTGGTAAAATATCAATAAATCCAACTGGAGATCTATATTGTGAAGAATAAGAACTTTCATTTGATATACAACTTGAAGATGTTGGACATATTTGAGCGTTATGAAAAATGTTCATGTTCATAAACATACATGATTTTAAAGAGGCTATGACATGGGGATGTCCAAAGAGTTTAACAAGAGACACCGGTGAGCATGTGATTCTCCTCTGCAGGTGTCTTACCAGCTGACGCTGTAGCTGTCAATCACAGGCAGAAATTTGTGGGGGTAAGCGATGGCGAACGACATGAACGCCGCCAGTTCGCCCTCTCGTATGAGCTCCGTCTTCGACCCCAATAACTGACACACGGAGCTCAGCCGTCCCTTCACCTGACTGATGAAGTCAATACCGCTGCCGCCGCCCACAGGGGTCAGAGTCTGCCAGAACAAATCAAGAATCATACCAGCTGTTGACCACAAACGTGACCACATGACATATTTCACCATACAATCAAAAGAGAAAAATAAGGACATATATTTCAATTATAACAATATGCTGCATCTCACTCAGTCTAACACACAGAAGCGAAGCATTTAAGTTAACCACGCCCACTTATTTACATATCGAGGTCTGTTTGACATTTTATTGCGTCACAATTGTATACACGTTCACCTCAACAGTAAAATATGTAAATATAACAGTCCCATGATCCACAACATCTATAATAACAGAAAGTGACCCAACAACACACCTGTGGCCACACCTCTGCCAGAGAGGAAAAGGAAGTGACGTAAGAGTGCGCCATGGTGCCCGCAACTGGAATTCCGAAGAGACGACCAGCGAGGGTGTTACTCGTCGAATCAAACCCTGGAAAAGAAAGAATGAGCTTCCTGTTTTAACGCACTAGATATGATGCTTCCAGATATGACGTTAGATGTGGCCTCTGCGTCCCGTACCACCGATGAACGTGTAACGGGAGGCGGTGAGGCCTCCATCAGGACCCTGAGCTCTTCTGAGACCCATCTCTATCAATCTACGCCAGGGACCTGCGGCTAAACGGAAGCGAGCGGCGTTACTGCACACCAGACTGAGAGGAGAGAGAGAGAATATATCAACTATAACAAGACAAACATTCAGAAGTTAAAGAATGAAAGACACATGATACCTGGCGTAGTTCACCAGACACAACAGACTGGTCTCCAGCAGCTGAACCACAGCCAGCGGCCCTGACACTTCTAACAGAGGAACCTGAAGTACACAACAACACAAATCACGCACAACCTGTGTCATACAACAACATTCACGCAATGGCTTAATAGTGCACGTACTCTGGCAAAGACGACAGAGCCCTCGGGTACAGCAGAGACAGACACGGATGAGCAGTCCAGTTCCTTCAGATACACAAAGAAATCCGGATCCGTGTTTGCTGGAAGCACAGAGCGTAAATACTCCACATCTGCAACACACACATGTGATGGATAGACAGTTTAACATGTAACATACATCAACAGAGCTGTTGCTCATGTAATCACAGCCATGTGACCGTCACGTGAATTTCCTCTGTAGTGTACACTGACATGAGGCCGAACCCTTAACCCTGTGACGATCCAGTGAAATGCTGCACTGCGATCGGCTGCTTCAGGTTTGTGTCTTACGGCTGGGTTCATAGCTGCAGGGTTGAGATCCTCTGCCTTTAAACCAAGGTCAAAGGTCACAGACACACGTGTTCATCTGACATTCCTGTGTTTCTCACCACAGGCTGTCATGTTCTTACTAACTAGAATACCCCGGCTCAAACTGCTGCTCAATACCTAGAAAGCATAACTAGAAAGAGCATTCACAGCCAGCTGTGCCCAAATATGCTGTTAAAAAGTGCTGTCTACGAAGACAGCCAAGTAGGGTTTAAAAGGTTTGCAAAAGGAAAAACATTCTAGACGCCAGACTGTTGAGACACACTACAGAATTTAGTTCATCTAGACAGCTCACTAGGGTCACAAACCTCTACTTAGAAATGTTGTCTTGGTAGGGAGCGAGTTTTTAAAAGACATACTCAGGAATGTTGCCTGGGTAGGCAGCCTGCTATGTTCATAGACAGATGCTCAGAAATGTTATCCAAGTAAGCACACTATGTTCTTAAACACAGGCTCAAAGGTGTTGCCTATGTAGGCAGCACACTTTCTTCACACAATCCTTCCTAGGTAGGCAGCTCAATTTGCGTTTTGAAACACATTCACACTCGAATCTGGATGTTTATGACACATAGACATGTTGACTAGTTAGACATCTCACTAGGTGTTGAGACGCAGTCCATACTCACCCTGATCTGAGAACGCAAAGTTCTCGAGGAACACCAGACAGTCGTTCAGACCTGCGAACAGTGAGAAGCCTCCACCGAACGGGTTATCCCGGAAGAAGAGCTCGAACACGGCCGGTTCCCGGTGTCTGTCTGCTCGCCAGTACGCGTACGCCATACTGAACTGGTAGAGATCGGTGAGTAACGGCGGCACGCGGGTCATGACGGAGCGTTTGAGATCCGCGCGCACGTCACTGTCCTCACATGTCGACATGATCTCGGTTTGTGTTCTCACACATGCGGGTTAAACTTTCTTCACCGTGAACTTCTCCTGGATTCAGTCTTCGCTCCCAGCACGTGAATGGCCCATACTGGTTCCTCTGGGTTTCCTGCTAGTATTCAGACTCCGCCCACTTACTATCATGCGTGTAAACAGCTAAGACATCCTTGCTAAAAAAAACGAATAGAAACCATAATATACATTTTAATGGGTAGGCCTATACGGGCGTCTGTGTGACTCTACTGGTAATGTGTTGGGTTCTATATTGTTATCTGGCAGATGAACCAACAGAACACGATTTATACTGAATTAAAAGCCAAAACATAAATCAATTTGGTAAAAATCTGATTGTTTATCAAAGTAACTGTAATGGAAACGTTTTTAGCAGGCAAGCGACTCAAACCTTCTCCCATAAACAAACTTCAAGTCACGTCACGTGCACACATTTTTATTAACGTGAATGATTAATTTCTGACACTGGCGTCTTTTGTTCGGTTTTGACTAGAAGGGATACAGCTACCTCCACTGGGCCCCCCAGGGGCCACGGCCCCCAATTTGAGAACTACTGCTCTACAGTAAAATTTCACTCCAGAAATCACAGAGAATGCAAAACAAATCCAGTTAAAGTAATTAATTACTAGTTACTAATTACATATTCAATAGAGTAATTAGATTACTGTACACATTACTAATTACACTCTATATCCTATATCATTGGTGATTCAAGGATATGAAACTGCTCTTTTAATTCGCTCAAATAAATAATATAAAACTACATAAAGTAGTATTGTTAACTGACCAATGTATTACAAATGGATTTTAAAAGTTAGACTTTGAATTTTGATGTCAATTCCACTATTGCACACACATATATTACACACAGTAGGCTATTAAGTTTAATTACATCAGAAGTAACTGTAATTAAATTAGAGTAATCCCTTACTTTTTCAAGGTAAAAGTAATTAAATTACAGTAACTAATTACTTAGTAACTGCTATAGAGAATGTGAAGCTTCGTCACGCCGTGTTGAATGTTGCGCCATCTTGGGAGGATGGCTGCCAGTGCGTTCAATGCAGTGATTAGTTTGTCTTGTTTGATTAGGAAATATAACTACGGTAGGTCGATCTTGCTGTGTTAAAAACTGCAATAGCATTACGCAGAGTCCTTCATGGAAAAGCCCCTTGTTCTTTCACTTTCGATTTCTCAATATGTCAAACAAAATAAGTAACGGTACATATCAAAACAATAACAGTAGTGGAGTATGATCCTCCCAAGACATCAGCTTCACATTCTCTATATGACATTGAGACGTGTTGTGCTGTTTGTTCAATATAAGTGCACACACTTATTTTTGAATAATTTAATCAGAAATACATAAACTGGTTAACTGTTGTTGTCTTTAATTATAAAACGTTTTATAACCTGGAGTCAACCACTGTCAAAATGTATATTAAATGAAATCTTTTTTGTCATAGCTTGGCTACCTGACAGATTTGCCAAACATGAAGAAATCAGTCCGTTCACTCACCACACTATAGCCTATACATTTATTTCAGCTTGATATATAGAATAGACATTCATTTAAGCAGTACATTTACAATCTATTGTAGTTTATTGACAGTACTGATTACATGTATACATTGAAATTCTCTTTAGAATTCACCACACACGTGCATCTTTTGGGACAGTTTCTCCAACTCTTTCGTTAAAGTGTGTCGATGTCCTCCCCACAGAAAATGAGTGGGCTGTCCTGTACTCTCCTGACCCGGAGCGTACTCAAAGTGGGAACTCAGCTCAATGGCTAAAGCAGAACACACCAACCCGACCCCCCCTCCCCGTTCGGGACCAGGGTGGTAAACTCTTCCGCTGACCGGATGCATGAAGAGAGATTCCGCACGGAACGGAACGGTCAATTTAGTCCCGCCCCCGCAGTAGGACAGTCGCTCCTCCAGCCCCGCCTCTGATAACAGGTGCGTGAAGACCACAGGCTGATCTTCACAGCGCAGGAAGTTGCGTTCACGCCCGCAGAGGGAGAGGAATGGAAAGTCCTGCTGGTAGCGGCCACTCTGGTTGCATTTCAGGCGGCTGAAGAAGAAAACTAGGAAGTGCTGGTCTAATGAACAGAGAACAGACAGAATCAATGGCAAAAGCAAAAGTAAGTGAATCTTTTAGAATTGATCATGTTGTCCATTTTCATTGCATACGATGCAATTCAGTCAGTTATGTATTTATCTAAATTAGTTAAACTATTCAATTCATATGATCCGAATGAGGGTGAATACCAGAGACAGAACAGAGACTGCTGCGGTCTAATCGTCTGACACCATAACATAAACGATGATTACAGGGACACTTCACCCAAAAGTGAAAATTCTGTCATCATTTACTCACCCTCAGATTGTTCCAAACCTGTATATGTTTTTTTCTCTCCGTTGAACACACAGGAAGATATCTGGAAGATTGTCAAATCTCACCCCATATTGATTCCCATAGTATTTATTTTCCCTACTATGGCAGTAAATGGTGGATGAGATCTGACATTCTTCCAAATTTCTTCCTGTGTGTTCAGCAACACAGATACATTTCTACAGGTTTGGAACAATCAAAGTGCAAATAAATGATGACAGAATTATCACTTTTGGGTGACGTATCCCTTTAAGCAAGCAATACATAAATCACAGTGTGAGAGGCCCAGCTGAAGCTATATTTTATTGTAATGCAAAGCCAAATGTTTTCATATTACACAACAATCTGCACTTACGTGTGTTAAGCATATCTGCCACATAACACCATTTACAGAATATAGAGAGGGGAGGGGCATATTGACTGTCAATACTATTTGGGTTGGCAAATCATATTACTTTTGCCTTCTTACTGTAATGTTTTGTAAGAGTTGCCAGGCCAGGTCTTTTATACAGGTGCATGTATGGAGTGAGGTCATGAACGGATAATAAATACCTTTGAAGCAGGTGACAAAGTTCTTCACCTTCGTATCATCCAGAAAGAGCTTAACAAGAGAAAATACAATGATCAAGGAGATGATGACATCCAACGAAACATTATAATCTCATCTGTAGCGAGTGGTGTACCTGCCCCTGATGGTCGATGTAGTAGAAATATTCTCTTATTTTTGGCTCCGGATTCTGTCCTTGTGTGTATGAGGTCACGTCTCTGCAGAACACAAACCTCCATTTATAACCAAACAACCTGTTCAAACTTCTCATGGCGATTTCAGTATAAAGAAAACCTCTTCATTGTAGTAAACACTGTTTTATGACGTTAAGTAATTTGTGGGCAACTGCACGTGAAAGGTTTTTTGTTTACATTTAGCGTGTTCAGACGAGCTCCGATTCCGGCGGAAACTACATCCGCTTCACATCAGTTCCGGCTAATGCTGTCATCGTGCAACTTAAACGGCTCAAATATATCGGCGTTATATAATAATAATAATAATAATGAACGATTAATATACTGTATTATATATTTGTGTCAACTTTCGGTATCTTAGCGTGCTTATTTTGTGCTCGTTTTGTATCATTCTGAAAATATTTCAATGTCAGCAGTTGCGCGTTTGACCCTCTAATGTTAAACGCTAGATGGCGCTGTCTTTTATTCAATAGGCCATACACGGCATGTTTATTAAATGGCTTTTTTTGTACAATCTTATCATTTCAGAAGACGGAAAGATTTGTAAAGGTAAGCATTAAACATGTGTGTTGTAAATGTACTTTGATTTACACATTTATTTGTGTGAGGAAATAAATCGTTTTCAATGAAGGACAAATATTGTCTAAGTAGCCTACAGTAAATTGAAGTATGAATGAAAATTATTAATGACAATGATAAAATAAATCCTTGACGTCGTCAAAATCAATACATTACAGCTATTGATTAGCCAATAATTCACATTTTTACTTAAAAAAAAAAAAACGCATGTCCACTATTTTACAATTAAAGATTTTAAATGAGAAAAAACACAGTGACCACAGAATGTTTTTGGACATTACACGTCTTTGCAACTTAAGTGTCTGTGCATTAGATATAAGAGATACATTATAAGAAATAATAATGTAGTTATTAATGAGACATGTCAAAGCTTTGTAGCATCTGCAGCCTACTGATGCTCCAGCTATTCTCAAAAGTAAAAAAGTCACTGGTGTCAGTGTGAGTTATATTGATGTGTAAAGACAGTGCCTTACAAATAATATAAATGTTGTTATCTAGTGTAATGACATTAAAACATTTATGTGGTTCACGTTTTAAGACAAACTTACAGATGAAAACATATTTACAATATTCTATACAATCTGATTTTAAAGAAATAAAGGTTCCATAAATCGAAAAACAAAACAAACAAAAAAATGTGTTGGTCTGTATGGTTCCATAAAGCAGTGGTTTTCAAACTGGGGGGCCCCAAGATGGATCTAGGGGTGCCACATATTTTGTGGCGTTTTATGAAATATAGAAATTTATCATGAATTTTATGCAATCAAACATCAGAAGACCAAGAACCAAAAGAATGGATGTTTCAGCATTGTATAACTGCATGTGCATGCTTATGCCTTAATTCTACGTTTCAGATTATACTAAGTCTTTATTTGGGGGGGATGCACAAAGGGGTTTGAGTTTGAGAACCACTGCCATAAAGAACCTTTAAGAGTGCGTGTGATGATACCCATCACTGGAGCGTTCTCGAGTTGCCATGGCAACCTCCTCTATCCAGCTTCCCTGCGCGCTCGCCCGCTGCAGGCGCAAGATGACGTCAGGTTGTCGGTGGTGACGGAGACGCGGGTGAACGGCGCGTGCTCCAGATTCGGCTTGACTGCGGCGGCGTCGGCGCGGCGGCTGAGCCTCTATCATGATGACAGACGCGCTGTGGATTACTGTCACCGCGTTTTAACACGGGAAACGAGAGGCACCATGGCTGAGAGGTAAATCTAACGCGTCCAGCATCATTGTCGGGTGAGAAATGAAATGCGGTGATTTGGTATCCGCTGCGCCCGGGCGTGAGACTGCGTGCGTAACGACGATCGAACCGCTATAACCAGCGGCATCCTTTGGCTAACTCGCATCACTTTCATACGACGGTGTGCATTTTTTACGCGTGCAATTCGGTCTGTGCGTGAATCCCTAAATGGTGGTTTCTAGTGTTCACCCGGCGCGCGTGTGACACCCTCCACGCCCATAAACCACTGCCGTGTAAATCCCCGGACTGCTTCATTGTTGATTTTCTGTCAGTCCTTCGTAAAGTGGCATCACGGACACGCACCTACCGAACGCGTCCCCCCGAGGCGCGCACACGGCGGGGCGATGCGATGCGAGGACGCGCAGCACCTTTGGTTTTAGAGCTCGAGCAGAATGTCACGAGGACGGAGATGCGCACACCTGCGGCACGTTATCCAGAATCGAGGTTTTTAATAATTCACGTTTGGTGTTCAGGGAGTCATTCATCCGTGTGAAATGTAAAGTGTCATTTTTATTGGAAACCTCCTTGTGTTTATCAAACAAAGCATGGGCCACCACACAGACGCATGAGGGATCATCTGAGACTATTTCTGCTCATGATAAACCATATAACCTGTCAATCATATTGTGAGTGTAGGTTGGCATGTTTTTGAAGGGTTTGGAAAGAGGGCGTGTGTTTGAATGGATGGGACGGTCTAAATCCACTGTGTCCAAATCCTGTGGCCTCATGGGATAGCATGTGGTACTGTGAATTCAGACAAGGTTTGATGGGCTTTATTTTCCTGCATTGGTGTTTGTCATATTGCATCAGTAAGTTGGGAGAGGATACATTTAAAGGGCTTGTTCTTTATTTTGAGACGCAATAGCCTCTCGTGTGTCAATGTAATGTCACATGGGTTACAGTTGATATTTTCATCCTTTTTTCTGGCAGAAACAGACTTGAAAATGTTGATACATCTGCCCAAGTTTTGTCAGCCTTGTACCAATGCAATTGAATGAAAATAGATAAGACACATGGAGCGTAGCAACCTTCATAACCTTTAGCAAATCATTTAGAACTACTGGATGAATGTTATCCCCACCACACACACACACACACACACACCCTTCTGCAGATGACGTTTTGTGTGTTCTTCTGTGCGCATCTTACAAAGAGACACAGATGCTCTTTTTGCTCTCCGTTTGTTCGATCGTGTAGAGTTAGAATTAGCTTGGTGTGTAAACAGATGAAAGCACAGCACAGCACATGTCCGGTTCCGCTCATCTCTCGCCTCATCGGTCTTTCTGAACACATTTGTTTGATCACTGTGTTGTTGGTATGAATATCATTCGTGTGTTGTGGTTTCAACATTCAAAAGAGCACGTGCACAGGTGCCTGATCATCCCTGGCCTCGATCCATCCTGCCGAGCACCTGTTCGTCTCGAGCTCAGACGACACGCCCGTGACACGCCCCGCACTCCACCGGCTGACATCTGCCACACGCCACACGCAAAACAGAAAGGAAAATCAGGAGGGCCAATCCCATTAACACAACTTTCAGGTGCGCAGGTCTTTCCAGAGACAATGTCAGGGCTTTGTTAAGGACCAAACTGGTCATTTGATCCACTACATGGTTCAACACATCAAATATATTCAGCGTGTCGTGTAAAGAGATGATAGTGAAACTGCTTTTCTGCTGCTGAAATATTCAGGACGGGTTACTGTGAGATATGTCAGGCTAACCCAGCTTAAACGTGTCTGTGTTGGCCAGAAAGCTTGCGCTGTGTTTTGTTTGAGTATTTTAATAGGCAGAAGCCCAGAGTTGAATCATCTATACTGACTCCTGATTTAAATAATGATGTCATGTACAGTAGAGCGCTATACTGTCACGGTAAGGGATGAGAAGGAGAATACCCACTCAAAGTGTTCTTACTCAGGCCAGTGAAAAGATTTCATTACAGTCATGGTTTTGAAATAGACTGACGCTATGCTGTATGTGAATTACTTCAGACGCGCTTATATATCAACGTATGTGCTACAGCGCTATAGATTCAAATGAAATACAAACACAGACAGCGCTTTAAGTGGTTCAAGTAATGATATGTCACTATACCAAGAAGAAACGTCCGGTCACATTTCACCCAAAATCAAAAGAAGAAATGATGATATGGGATGCTTGTTTTAAGACGTAAAAAATATTGGGCTTTAATAACCATGAATAATAAATATTGTCCTGACCATCATTTGACGATTTGCATGACAGATTTTTGCATTCGTTACAATTTGGTTGGAAATGTGCTTAAGTGACATGAAAATAATGTCAATGCAACACGTAATCCAAGGCCTCATCTGTCTTTATGTAAAATACAATTGATCTATTCTCGTATTGATTTTTGGATGATATATGAGCCGGCCGTCTTTGCGAGATTCATTTACCCAACACTGAAGTAGAGAGACACACGGTGCCAGCGTGAGCTACGCTCGTGAATGAATTATTCATCCAGATTAACGTGATGTTAACATAAAAAAACCACTGATGTCATTTGTCCAAGTGTCTGGAATTCATGTTCACCCCATCGAATAGACCGTTTGGAGGCGGCGAGTGTGTGTGTGTGTGTGTGTGTGTGTGTGTGTTTGAAGATGATGTAAATCTACAGCAGGAAAGAGTGCAGATTGAGTGCCAGACTGCCAGAATGGCAATGATGGGATTTAAACAGGACCTACAGTTGTATTATTTGATTTTGGTTTGCGCTGTTAAAATGTTTATGTTTTGTTGTGGATGATGTAAAACAGATCGATGTTCAACTGTGACTTGATTTACTGGTGTATAAACTGTGATAAAGTCATTCTGGATGTGCAAGAGATGTGACATTAAAGTGATGAAAAATGAAAATTCTGTCATCATTTACTCACCTTCTTGTCATTTCAAACCTGTATGACTTTCTTTCTTCCGCAGAACACGAAAGAAGATATTTGGAAGAATGTTGAACGTTGGTAACCGAACAGCACAGCCCCCCATTCACTTCTATCGTAACCAATGCTAGTGAATGGGCCAGTTCAGTGAACAACATTCTTCAAAATATCTTCTTTCGTGTTCTGCGGAAGAAAGAAAGTCATACAGGTTTGAAATGACAAGAAGGTGAGTAAATGATGACAGAATTTTCATTTTCGGGTGAACTATCACTTTAATGATCACAATTTCTTCATTTATTATTGTCATTTTCTATTCTGAGTTTTGTCAGAATCTCGCCCGTTCCCAGCTAACAGGAAACTTTGGCTAAGTTTCCAAAAAGCGTTCTTGCAGTAACATGAAAAGAGCATTTGATCAACTATTATATAGACGGGTTTCATCGGACACACACGCCTGGCCCAAAGTTAACTTTCGGTCTGTGTTTGGTCATAATATAACATTTCATTTTATATTTAATTTACATTAATATGAATTTATATCAATATTTCATTGCATTAAATTCAATTAAATTGTATTAAAAATGTAAAACTATACTCAACAGTTATACTCATAACGTTTGTTTATGTTGTTGCTGCTGAAGGCGAAGATCTTATACCGTACATCAGTGTTAATGTCAACATTTAAAAACCATTAAGAAATATTTTCTTAAATTAAAAAACTCATATAATGCTTACAAATCAAAAATTTATGGTAATACTGCACCTAATGGTAATGTTATTCAAACATTTTTACGACACATTTTTCTTCGCTAAGATATTCAGTTCAGAATCTAAAAACATTTCTCGATGCTTTGAAAAACGTTACATGTGAAGCGATGCTTTGTTTTCGTTCTCCCTCAAGGAAATAAGAGTCGCGAGCGCTTCCATTCCGAGTCCTGTCACACAGACAAACGCGGGATAGTCCGACGCGCACAACCCAAGACGCAAAGTGACAGTGATGAGAGAACAGCAGAGAGTGTCAGACAGAGAAAGAGACGAGAAGAGAGCCAATGAGACAGTGTGCCGAGTCCACATCCAGACTAGAAAATTCCTCCTGTTATACACACGTGTGTGTGTGTGTGTGTGTGTGTGTGTGTGTGTGTGTGTGTGTGTGTGTGTGCGTGTGTGTGCGTGTGTGCGTGTGTGTGTCACTGCACCAAAGCTCCAAATGATTTGACCGTTCGCCTTCATCACAATACCTGTGTGTGTGTGTGTGTGTGTGTGTGTGTGTGTGTGTGTGTGTGTGTGTGTGTGTGTGTGTGTCCTTGCTCTACGGCTTGATCTACAGATGTGGAATATGGGGGTCATGGAATTGCAGAGGCTGCGGTTGCTAGGATACTGTTGCCGGGATGTCTTTGTCTGGTGGAGATGGTGATGTCTATAGAACTAGCCTTAACTGTGAGGTCACACAACCCACGCGCACAACCCACACACACACAATCTGAAGTGCTTCTATTTTTAGTCGACACCTCTGCTGGTTCATTTAGGGCGAGTGAATGAATGTTCATCTGAATTAGTGAGGAAATGCTTTCGTGAGGATGAAGTTAAAACGTTCCAGTCTCTTTGTGAACGACATGTTGATAACTTCAAACACATGATCCATTTACAACACGCCTTACAAAGAACACTCACGGCAAGTTTATTTTGAATTGATTTTAACTTCAGGTACGTTTTAGTATTGAGTGAATCTGCTTTTCTCGCTCGGTCACTTTTGAAGGATATTTTAAGTGAGCTTGTTGCAGGATGAGTCAAGGACAGATGTGAAGTTCACTACAGGTCGTCTTACGAGCGAGCACACTTGTGCTGCCGGTGTTTGTGTGTTTGCGTCAGGAGACGGGGAAGTTGAATGGATGAACGCTGCGGGGATGTGTTTGAGTGCGTCGGCATGATCAGCTGGCTTTTGAAATCCTGAAAGCCGCGCGAGTGAGATTTATGTAAACGGGTGGTCAGGAAACAAATTGTCGCATGGAAATAAGCACCGTAATCAGGTGTGTTTGTCAGTCAGTGATGACACGCACACGCCTTCCTCACACAGACAGATGCTCACATCTTTATTTCAAGGTCATGTCGGAATCGTGTTGGAAGTTATTATTATGATTTTGATGTAAGTGTGTGTTTGAAATAATGGAGCAGGTGGTTAGTTTGAAATGTGTGAATCTGTGAGCAGGGGGATGGGTGTTAATGTCTCAGCAGAGACAGTGTGTGTGTGTGTGTGTGTGTGTGTGTGTGTGTGTGTGTGTGTGTGTGTGTGTGTGTGTGTGTGTGTGTGTGTGTGCGTGCGTGCGTGCGTGCGTGCGTGCGTGCGTGTGTGTGAGTGAGTGAATGACAGAAGGTTCCAGGGAGTCTGTGAGGGAACACCGCACGGAATGTTTGGAATTCTATATGTAGTGAACCTTAAACATTGATGTAAGGATGTGTGTGTGTGTGCTTGCGTGGGTGTGTGTGACTGCAGATCTTGTTTTCCTGACCAATAAGACTGACCCAAAAACCCGAATGCACCAACATTTCTGGGCCCTTATACGAGTCATACGGACCGTCCAGTCGCTCTCTTGTATCCTGTATGTTGTGCTTTTGCCTTCTAAAGCAGAATTGTAACTCTAACTGTGCATTTACTGGCAGAAACACAAATACACAACTTTTTTTTTTTTTTTTTCACTGTGCTTATTGCAGTGCATTCTGGGATTGCTATGTTAGAACGCACGTCATGCTGCTTTAGACTTTAGATTAAATATATTTGCTGCGTCCTAATTTGCCTACTTATACTATGCACTAAAAGGGGATTTTCAAACGGGGGTCCGGGGCCCTCCAGAAAGTAGCAAGGGGTCCCCAAAAAGTTTAATGGAAAAAATATGAAGCAAAACCTTAAAAAAGTCTAATGAAAATTATTATTGTTTCATTACTAATTAAGTGTTAATGAGTTTTTCTCACTATAGTTCCTAATTTCACACTGAAAGTGAAAGTTTCTAAAGTACAAATTGAATTGAAAATGTCTCTTCAATTATATATTTTAATAATATCACATTTTCAATTTATCGAACAGTGTTCCATTTTTTCTTTACACATACAAATGATAAAAGGATATGTATTTAAGAAAGGGGGTTCATCTTATTTGGGGGTCCTTGGCATCACAAAGTTTGAAACCCTCTGGCCTAGACAACACTTTGACCATTAAAGGGACAGTTCACCCGAAAATGAAAATTCTGTCATCATTAACTCACCTTCAGATTGTTCCAAACCTGTTTAAACATTAAAGGAAGATATTTGGAAGAATGTCAGTAACCAAACCGGTCTCATCCCCCATTGACTGACATAGTATTTATATTGCCTACTATGGCAGTCAATGGGGGTGAGATGTGTTTGGTTACTGACATTCCTCCAAATATTTTCCAAATTTGTTCCTTTATGTTTAGCAGAACCAAGAAATGTATACAGGTTTGGAACAATCTGAAGGTGAGTTAATGATGACAGAATTTTTATTTTGAATTGAACTATCCCTTTAACTGTCACACACATCAAAATACAGCTCTTCTTTCCATTTGAGTATTTCTTCATTCATTGTTTCATTTGTAATTTTAACTCGACAGTTAATTTAGTGACGCATCTGTTATTACTTTTATTAATGCAGTGGAGCGTCATTAAACTCCGCCCCCTCGCGGTGAGTTGTGGGTAATATTAGCCGTTTGAGTGTGCATTGTTCTGCACTTCCAATTTCTAACGGAAGTAGTAGACCATCCGGGAATCTTTGGAATACCCTTTTCAACATACTACGATTTGGGACATACTAATTCAATGTTCCAAAACTACTTTGGGCAGATAGTATGCGAAGTGGGACGCAGCAACGGTCTTTTAAGGCACTAAAGTGTTTCTGTCTACTGATGGAAAGGAGTTTGCATTGGGAGTCAATAACGCTTGAAAATACTGTCCAGATAGTCAGCTCCTTTGGTTTTAAAGCGGAGCCTTTTTGTGTCAATCTGAGAAAATATTTGTTAAAAGGTCACATGATTATATACAGTATTATACTTTGATATTTTCGAAGATATCTGAGTTGATTTTTACCTCGTGGAGATGCTAGAAGAACCGCAGCTGTGTGTGCGTGTGTGTGATGGAGATATGATGGAAATGTTTATTTGAACAGTTGGATTTTCGTGCACATGTTGAACGCAGGGCCCTCATCGCTATTTTCAGACCTCAAATGTCACTTTTGCAGGCAGACGACTCGACCATTTGTCACCCAACCAACACGTGAGCTTTGAACGACATGCGTGCTGTGTTCTGTGTGTGTTCACATCTTTCTTCTGTTAGAAGTGCATTAATCATGAAGACAGGAAGGATTCTCATAATAATAACAAAGTCAAGAAAAGATCCAACAGGTGTTGATGGTGACATACTCTTCTCAGTTTTCTGTTAAACTGTGACTGCGTGTTGCTATGAAATGAAAATTGAAGCTCTTTATGACATCATTCTGCACTTCTCTTTACATTTGTGTAACCAAGCAAATGCTTCATAGAATCTCAACTGCCCTGTCCTGCTATTGGCTTTTTTAGAAGGGGGAGGAGCTACTCGCTAAGTCCCGCCTTCACTTCCTATTTCAGTGCAAATAGTTCAAGTTCGGTTTATTTTCTTATTTACTCCATACTCCGAAAATGGGTTTTTGATAAATCGCCTGAAATAAAGTCTGTGGTAAAGAAAATAAATCTAAATATTTTCACGTTTTATTAAAACACACCAATTATAACCTGCTTGTGATTTTTTAAAGCCTTACTGTGTCTTAAAAACGGCGGTTGCTAACAAGTTGCTATAAGCGACTACTTCCTTTGGCGAAAGACGTGTGACGTCAGTCTGACTGACTGCTTCAGCTCCGCCCAGCCCTTAGCAACCCGAGACATGATTGACAGGAGAGATTCACACACACACACACACACACAAAATCCTGATCCAGTTTTATCTTCCTGTTATTTCTCCAAAGACTTTAACTCTGTCGCACGCCGCTTGGATGTACTTTTATTTGTTCCATCAGCTTGTGTAATTCTGTCTTCATTGAGGTTTTAATTGCTGTAAATACAGGAGATTAAAAGGCGTGATGTTTGCTGTCATCACTGTTACCTGTCTGAACGCAGCCCTGACCTCCTCACACCGAAGGAGAAATCTGATCGGATTTTTGAGTTAATTTTGAGAATTTTTTTTAATTCTATGTTTATTATGGGTGCACCAGCTTTATTCAGAGGCAGGATCTCTTAAAGCGACAGTTCACCCAAAAATGAAAATTCTGTCATCATTTACTCACCTTCGAGTTGTTCCAAATCTGTATAAATGTCTTTGTTCTGATGAACGCAGAGAAAGATATTTGGAAGAATGCTTGTAACCAAACAGATCTCAACACCCATTGACTCACATAGTAGGAAAAAAATATTTTATCATTTTGTTTTGTTCTGTTGAAGACAAAAGAAGATATTTTGAAGAATGTAGGAGAGCAAACAGTTCTGGGCCACTTTTGTCTACCATAGTATTTTTTCCTACTATGGGAGTCAATGGGTGTTGAGATCTGTTTGGTTACAAGCATTCTTCCAAATATCTTTCTCTGCGTTCATCAGAACAAAGACATTTATACACATTTGGAACAACTGGAAGGTGAGTAAATGATGACAGAATTTTCATTTTTTGGGTGAATGATCTCTTTAAGAATGTGTGTTTTTACATGACTTCACATCTCATGAAGGTCAGAATGAAAACAGAGCTCTAGGAGAGAGAGAGAGAGAGCGAGAGAGAGGAGAGTGGATGAAGTCTTTCTGCAGGAGTGACTTTTATTAGGATTAATAATGATCATCTGCAGGTCAAAGTGTCAGATTATATCTGGAGAACACAGCAGAGAGACAGACACGCATGCACGCACATTTGACCTTGACAACATAAAATATATTTCATATCATGCGTGTTCAGATTCTCTCTTTCCTTCATTTGCTTGTTAATAAACCCTGTGAAATTCATGACAGAGCTTTGCTGTCTCTCTGTCAGGGTTCAGAAATCATCACGTGTTTATAAAAGCAGTGAATATTAATTCACACAATTCTAATGAAGATGGTGATGTTGATTCTGTACTCAGGTGTAAGTGCTCAGGTGAAATATCCAGCATGCATCAATTGAATCTTGCATTTGTTTTAATGGCAAATGCATTTACCAATTGATCTGCACTTTACACATATAAGATACACTTTAACATCATTACGGTTTTTGAGAAGCATGAGAAGCACAAATGACTGTCAGGTCAGTCAGTATTAAACATCACACTCCCATACAGATATGTTGTTTAAAATATATCAAATATTGTGTTTTAGGTCGTCTCTGGTTGGCCTTTGTGACCCTTACAATAATGTGGACATAATCTGTGTTTTTGTATCCGGCGCTTGGAAATCTCTGTACATTCGTCTCGTCTGTGAGTTCTGCTCTGACCTCACTCTATTCTCTATCTTTAAATAGATGTGACTTCACGTTGAATTTGGGGATGAGTTTGGGACAGTGATTGGTCCATTAATTCTGTATGAAATGAGATGTCTGTGTGTGAGGTACTAATTGACTTTTATGGCGGCAGAGCTGATTGACTCATCACTCAGTGACACACACACACACACACACACTCTTCCTCGTGCATGGGTCGACTCTCAGGGTCACTGTGAGGTGTTTACGGTGTACCAGCGCCCCACAAACACATCTAAATGTTCTCTTTTTGTTATAGCGTTTTCATGTCGTGCCACTCGGCGGCCATGTTTGCAATGCGCCTCCGGGCAGTTATTACATTCAAACAAGACGTGAATGGAGAGTACTGATGTTTCTACAATCGCTGGCTAAAATCTCAATTAAACAACATTTAAAAAAACGATTTAAAAATGACGTAAACTGTACCGTAACGTTTGTTTCCTATGATTGCGTTTAAACTCATTGGGTCTCCTTCACTAAGCATGCTTACTCACAATTTGCACGTGAAACCTGCGTACGAACGTTTTCACAAACAAATCGTGTTTTACTTAAACTTTCATACTAAAATTTATTCTAAATATAAGAAAAAAGATAGAGACAGCTGAAAGCACACGTACGCAAAAATCACCAGTCTCTCTCTCTAGCCAGGTTTACATTACTGATTTGTGCAACAAAGCGAGATTTTTTAAATGTCGATTAAAAACATATTGCGGAATGACTGTGTTTCCATTAAACAATTATTTTTCGATTAAAGCGGCTGCGTCCGAAATCGCCTACTTCCATACTATATAGTAGGGGGAAATGAGCATGAGTCATGAACAGTATGTCCAAAACCTCAGTATGCAAAAAACAGTAGGCGAGAAAGAGCCGGATGGTCTACTACTTCCACCGAGATTGGTGAGTGTGGATCGGATGGACACTGATCTATCCCATGATGCCACGGGAGCTGAGCAACGGTCACATTTCAAAAGTAAATCAAATAAATATATAGCAGAAAACTTTAAGGCGGACGAAAGTTTTTAGCCAATAAATGAATTTCTCATGACTAAATTATGTTTTTATCAACTCTCACGTGTAGGTTGTTGTTAATACATCACAGGTCAAAGAGCATACGGGTCACATGACCATAAAACATGGCGGACGCAGTATGTCCCAAATGTATTCATACTACACCCACTCATACTATATAGAACATACTGTTTTAACGGCCGATATAGGTACTTATTCAAATTCAGTGCGTTTTATGGCAGGTTGCAAACAAACTTTAGTGCATAGTGCCACCTACTGTGATGAAAGAGTGAAGAGAAATGTCTATATTTCCTTATATATTTGCATATTACCTCACTGTTCCTAATAAATCTCCATACTGCACTCACTCGTTTTCCAACCATAATATAAGATATTACTTAATGTGAATTCCTTACATCCTATCTTCCCAAATGTTCTTCCAAAACATACCGCGAATGGCCATGTGACGACAAAATGTGTTTCCATTGCAGTTTTGGAAAAACACCTCATGTGAGCGTGAGAACCTTTTGGCGATACATGGGAGTTTTTGCGAAATTGACGTGTTTCAATTTGCGCATTTTGAAGGGTAATGGAAACGCAGCCTCTCTCTCTCTCTCTCTCTCTCTCTCTCTCTCTCTCTCTCTCTCTCTCTCTCTCTCTCTCTCTCTCTCTCTCACTCTCTCTCTCTCTCTCTCTCTCTCTCTCTCTCTCTTCTGTCTCTCTCTCTCACAAAATGACAAAAAGTAGGCTATGTTTCATCTTAGGATAATAGTAAATGGGTATATACTTTAAATAATATATATATATACTGTATATACAATATATATATACAGTGAGAGAGTAAGAAAAGCTGCGTTAGACTATAGCTCGAGCTGCGAGGTGTCTCTGGAGTGGTGTTACAATGGTTCAGGTCTTACCTCACAGGTATGTCATTTAGAGTATCCTGGAGAGGAGAGGTCTCTGAGTCCCAACATCTCGACACAGGGGTGCCTCAGGGCTCAGTGCTTGGGCCGTTGCTATTTTCTATATATATGACATCCCTAGGCTCTGTCATTCGGAAACATGGCTTTTCCTATCATACACAACTCCACCTGTCATTTCAGCCTGACGATCCGACTGTTTCTGCACGCATTTCAGCATGCCTAGCCGACATCTCGCCCTGGATGAACGACCATCACCTGCAGCTGAACCTTGCTAAAACAGAACTGCTTGTAATCCCGGCCTGCTTACATTCACACACAGCAACATTACACACTGCATGACATGTCATCTTAAGGACATTATAATAGTCACTCTTTAAAGAATAGTTTATTCACGAAGGGAATATCTGTTGTTAAAAACTCATAATCATAATCATATCATTCTGTATTCTCTTATTATTTTGTCCACGAAACACAGATTTGATCACTGTAAACTGTCGCATATCCTAAAAAATTCTGTGTTTCTCAGAAATAAAACAGCACACAGGTTTATTTTGACACAAGGGCGAGTAAACCGTGACAGGCATTTTTACATCTTTTTAATTCGGTAACTGATTCAGGTTTAAGATAGTTTGAAACCATCAAATACAAAGGTTTATGATGTGAAGCCTTTAAATGCTAAACACAGATTTATGTCACATGCCATATTTACACACGTGTGATCTCTAGCATGAACTGATTTGTAGTAATGATGACTGGAGCAGATTTTAAACACTGTGTGTGTGTCCTGCGCGTCCCCTCTAGACCCCCGCACACACCGTTACCTTCAGCGTGTTTGATTGACAGCTCTGAATCTCTCCTCCTCGTCTTTGTGAGGTGGAGACAGTCATTGCTGCAGATGGTGGATGTTAACAGCACTGCAGCACAACGCCTGTCAATCAACAGCTGCACATCTGCTGTGACTCCGCCCACAACATCACTGTCAAAGATCAGGATGATCTATAACTCTAAACGAGGCCATGAGAAGTCAATGATGTTTATGTGAAATACATTCAGATATATTTGTTGTTTTCTTTAAATATTTGTCTTGATCAGCAAATAAATGTCAAACAGAACAATACAAATGCAAATTCTTTAAAAAAATGTTTTGGTTTTATATGTAGGCTTACTTGCTCTTCTCATGCATTTGAACACTAGGTAGTATGCAGTATTGAGTGTGTGTAGGTTCTTCCGAAGAACACTTGATGTGTCTGTAGATCCATTAAGTGTGCATATCTCTGAGCATATTAAACTTCTGCTGCATGGAATCTGATCATATGCTTCAGCACGTTCAGACGGATGATCCAGACCAATCAAATTACCCAGAATCCCCTCTGACAAGATTCCCAAAAATGCTTTCAACAGGATTTGGGGGATCAGGTTATTCAGGATTAGAGCAGATTCGATTCGATTATGACATCAGAAGATATTTACTGTGAGATTAAAGGGCCTGAGGATCACACACACAAACAAACAAACACATTCTCTCACACACACACGCACACACACATACACACACAAACAAACACACACACACACACACACACACACAAAAACACATACACATCCTTTTACACACACACACACACACACACACACACACACCCTCTCACACACGTACACACACAAACACACACACGCACACAAAAAAACACATAAACATCCTTTTACACACACACACATGCACACACACATCCTCATACACACATGCACACACGCACACACACATCCTCATACACACACACGCACACACACAGAAACAAACACGTCCTCACACACACAGTCAACACACAGAAGGTGATGCTGGTGCATGTTAATGGGTGTGTCTGTCTCATGTCAGTGTGTGTGTGCGTGGGTGTGTCTGTCTCATGTCAGTGTGTGTGTGCGTGGGTGTGTCTGTCTCATGTCAGTGTGTGTGCACGTGGGTGTGTCTGTCTCATGTCAGTGTGTGTGTGCGTGGGTGTGTCTGTCTCATGTCAGTGTGTGTGCGTGGGTGTGTCTGTCTCATGTCAGTGTGTGTGTGCGTGGGTGTGTCTGTCTCATGTCAGTGTGTGTGCGCGTGGGTGTGTCTGTCTCATGTCAGTGTGTGTGTGCGTGGGTGTGTCTGTCTCATGTCAGTGTGTGTGTGCGTGGGTGTGTCTGTCTCATGTCAGTGTGTGTGTGCGTGGGTGTGTCTGTCTCATGTCAGTGTGTGTGTGCGTGGGTGTGTCTGTCTCATGTCAGTGTGTGTGTGCGTGGGTGTGTCTGTCTCATGTCAGTGTGTGTGTGCGTGGGTGTGTCTGTCTCATGTCAGTGTGTGTGTGCGTGGGTGTGTCTGTCTCATGTCAGTGTGTGTGTGCGTGGGTGTGTCTGTCTCATGTCAGTGTGTGTGTGCGTGGGTGTGTCTGTCTCATGTCAGTGTGTGTGTGCGTGGGTGTGTCTGTCTCATGTCAGTGTGTGTGTGCGTGGGTGTGTCTGTCTCATGTCAGTGTGTGTGTGCGTGGGTGTGTCTGTCTCATGTCAGTGTGTGTGTGCGTGGGTGTGTCTGTCTCATGTCAGTGTGTGTGTGCGTGGGTGTGTCTGTCTCATGTGTGTGTGTGTGTGTGGGTGTGTCTGTCTCATGTCAGTGTGTGTGTGCGTGGGTGTGTCTGTCTCATGCCAGTGTGTGTGTGCGTGGGTGTGTCTGTCTCATGTCAGTGTGTGTGCGCGTGGGTGTGTCTGTCTCATGTCAGTGTGTGTGCGTGGGTGTGTCTGTCTCATGTCAGTGTGTGCGCGCGTGTCATGCGGGCTCTGTAATTGTCCTGTAATGATGTTTGTGCGTCTCGTCTCTCATGTGTGCTAACATGTTTATGCACACATGATCCCCCTCAAGTGCCATGTGATTTAGTGTCCGTATGTCATGTTTGTCTATAATGTATGCTGTCATGGAATTGTTTTATTTTACTGTCTTGCAGTAATGAGAATCTAATGAGAGAAATCATTATTCTAGCAAAACCTCTCAGAAGTCAAACACGCAGGTGCATTAACACTAATGAGATCCGGAGAGGGAGTTGTCATGACAGTAAAAATAATCTTACTGCTCCTGAAAACCGGCTTCATTTTCTATTTTCTCTGAGTGAAACGAAACGCGCAGTAAAGTGTTTCTTCTGTGTGTGTTTTCTAGGTTGGAATGGGTGGAAATCATCGAGCCGCGGACTCGAGAGCGCATGTACGCCAACCTGCTGACGGGCGAGTGCGTGTGGGACGCCCCGGCGGGTGTCCAGATCAAGTGCAGCGGGCAGGATCAGTGGTGGGAGCTCTTCGACTCCAAAACCTCCAGATTCTACTACTACAACGCTTCCACCCAGCGCACCGTCTGGCACCGCCCACACAGCTGTGACATCATCCCCCTCGCCAAACTCCAAACCCTCAAACAAAACACCAACACCACCCCGCCTCCGGTTGCCCCGACGACCAGCGCGTCTGCGGACAGCAGCCCCGCCCGCAGCGCCGTCAGCACCACATCATCCCAGGAGCAGGAGGAGAAAACGTCAGCCAGCGAGGAGGGAGAGAGGTGAGAGAGAACACAGTCGCCGAGGTCTCTCGCCCGAAAGCTCAGAGGTTACTCTTATATAGCTCAGGAGATTTGATGTTGTGAGTTGTGTCTCATTTCAGGATCAACTTTGCCTCAGATGTTTCTCCGTAATCTGGATTTGAGTCAATTTGATGAGAAATGTTGATATGGAGATCTTCACTAATATTGACTTTTGATTGCAGACGAGACGAATCTGAGCTCAGTTTGACACATTGTTGGTCTACATTTGGATGGCTCTCGCTAAATTAAACATGCATGTTATGTGCCAACTTTTACATTCAACACATTCATCATTGAATAATGCGCTCTGTTTCACATACTAGTTTTGTAAAAGTACACTATAAAACCTAACAGCGAACTTAACTAAATGTAAATATGTTCATTTTACGTCATTTAAAAAAAAGTTAGGTTCACTTAATAGAAAAATGCTTTGTTAACTCAATAGCTGAATATTACACAGAACTCGATCTGAATAAGTTTTTAGAACTGATATGTTATTTGAACTCCGCTGATTTAAGCTAGAGAAATTCATTTAATCAAGTAGCTTACACTCACAAATTAATGGTTTGATTTACTCGATGTAAACAAGTTAATTTAAAGGGATACGTCACCCAAAAAAGAAAATTCTGTCATCATTTACTCTCCTTCGAGTTGTTCCAAATCTGTATAAATGTCTTTGTTGTGATGAACGCAGAGAAAGATATTTGGAAGAATGCTTATAAGCAAACAGATCTCGCCCCCCATTGACTCACATAGTAGGAAAAACTACTTTATCATTTTGTTTTGTTCTGTTGAACACAAAAGAAGATATTTTGAAGAATGTAGGAGAGCAAACAATTCTGGGGCACTTTTGACTGCCATTGTATTTTTTCCTACTATGGGAGTCAATGGGTGTTGAGATCTGTTTGGTTGTGAGCATTCTTCCAAATATCTTTCTCTGCGTTCATCAGAACAAAGACATTTATACACATTTGGAACAACTCCAAGGTGAGTACATGATGACAGAATTTACATTTTAGGGTGAAGTGTCCCTTTAACATGATTGATTGAGAGGCATTTCCAGTTCCCATCATGCTTTGCGTAAGACTGCATTTAGGCAGTAAATTTGGAAATGTAGTGTTATTAAATGTGTTGTTTAGTAAAGATAAAGACTTGTTTGTGTTTATTGTTCATTTATCTTTGAAATTTTAGAAGAGTTTGTTATATATTTGAGTTTTGGGGTTACCATTGTTCAGAAGAGTGGTACATGTGCTTAGGCTGTGGGAGGTTACATCATTCAATGAGATATCTCTCATCTTATTTGCTCATTGTGTTTTAACTTACATGCATGAAGTCTATTTTTATTTTATTTATGACAACAGAAAAGCAGTAATAGGACTAATAAATATTGAGTTTAGTTAACATAAAATTACAGGTATAATTTAGTGGTTTCAACTTAATTCATTTAAGTATAAATTTGAGTTAGAAAAAGTAAGGAATACTTTAGGAGGTTAAAGTTAAAATGTACTTATTGATGTTTTGTTACACTTACTCAATTGAATAAAGGCAACGAGTTTGCACAATTCAATTAAGTAAAGTAAACAAATTAGTTTTTACAGTGCAGGTTTAAGAACACAGCTGGTCTTTCTAAAGGACACACTGATGGCCTGAGGTTTAATATCTCTGGATCTTTAAAAATGTTGTCGGACATTAATGAATGAAATGAAGTGAATCGCTGGAGAATACAGCAGCCATCAGCGCTTAGAATTCAAACAGTGTCAGTCTCATCCCACAGGGAGCACGGCAGAGAGAAAAAGAGATTTCGTGTGACAGAGGAGGAGGAGGCACAGAATGTGTAAATTGATTTGAAGGTCGGATATCCATGAATAATTAATATCCAGAGGAACACACAGCTCACTTTGTAGTGGGACTCTTTCTCGGGAGAGAGAGAGAGAGATTGGAGTTTTAATCCGGCTACTAAAGAAACACACACACTGTTGGCGGTGTGATTCAGTCCGGTCATGGGGATGTTTCAGGAGGTCGTGATGGCCAAGAGCTTAATTGATTTTACACACTTCTCTTTCTTTACCTTTCAGAGGGCTTTCCAAAAAACTCACAGACCTCTTACATCTTCCTGAAGGAGTTGTTTTTTTTAACTAACAATGACATTTTTCGGTAGAATTTGCTTCGTGCTGACACATCAAAGCTGTGATATTACAGTATGTGATCAGACTTACAGTTTCCAAACTTCACAACTAATATCTCAATTAAAACAAATTTTTATAAATTTAGACTTTAAAAAATGACGTTATGTCTACATAAACCACCACAGTGTCAAATAAGGCTGCAAGATATTGAAGAAAAATGTGATCACTTGGTAAATAATGCAGTATTTGATAATGCATAGAATTTATAAATCCACTTAAATGATATTAGGATATATTTTTAGAGATCATTCCAAATGTTCATTTAATTAATGTTAATGTATTTCAGTCCAGTGTCTGTTGAATTTCAACAAAACCAAACCTCAGGAGTGACATAAAGTCATCCAACAGCAATGTGAAAGAACGACAGCATGACAAATGAAGAAATTAACATGAAAAAATATTTTCATTTCCAAAACACATGTAGAAATATGACTGTTGTATTGCTTGAAAGTGAATCTGAACTTGTTTTCTTGTATTTGAGTTCTGAAAAAATACAGAGCGTCTTTTCTGTTATTTTCACCTTTTTCTCCAGTTTTCATTTTCTGCAAATAAATGCAAACAGAAACAATATTTTGATTTGCAATTTGGGAGAAATATTGTTAGTAGCTCACAGAATGAAACGAAAACGCTAATTTTACCTGAACACATACCAATAAATATAGTAAATTCAGAAAAACTGGAAATTATAATGAATTTTTCCATATTTTTGAATGATTAAAAGACATTTGCAATAATTAAACCGTGAAGCCCTATTATCAAATAATTATTTGAAAAGAAAAATGTCTGTTTTACTAAATCCGTGTATGTTTTCTCTTCTCTTGTTCAGGTTCAGATGGGGCACAGGGACCAGAGAGCGGATGCTCATCAAGGTGTCCGAACGGGAGCCCAGTTTCCTGACACAGGGTAACGGTTATTCCTGTTCGTCTCCGCGCTCCAGGCGATCGTCCAGCAACGCCCCTTCAGACCCTGAAGCCACGCCCCATTCCCTATCCGACCGCCCCCAATCGCAATCACCATTCCTAAAGAGGGCAGAGTTGGCCGGCACTCAGCGCCGTTGCTCGGGGGATTCCCAGCCTTCGTCTCCTCGCTACGCTTACGAGCCTCCTCTCTACGAAGAACCGCCCTCGGAATACCTATCGCCGCCTATTTATGAGGAACCGCCTACTGACATGCTCTGCGATCCAGCCTTTTATGGCGCCGATAGGTCGCCGGTTCGGAAACCAAGCCTGTACCACTCCCCCAAACAAAGCCCGTCCCCTTACGGTCAACTGGTTTTGACGAGACAGCGCAGCTCGACGCCCGAGAAGACAGGCGATCGAGATTACGGCTCAAGCGGGCGTGACTATAGCTCTGCGGGGCGGGACTATAGCGCCAGCGGGCGGGATTACAGCTCATCTGTGAGGGACTACGGCTCCGGTGGGCGGGATTATAACTCCAGCGGGCGGGAGTACAGCGTGGCAGGGCGGGAATATGTAAAGCAGCTGGTCTACGTGGAGCAGTCCGGCTCCTCCCCTCGGTTTAGGACCACAGAGCGTCTGCTGAGTTACGGGTCCACCAGTTCAAACAGCCTGTCGGCGGGAATATCGTACGGCGGCTCCTTCACGCTGCAGCACAGTCACGATCTCAACGGCGGCAATCGAAAGCGGAAGAACCGCAAGCCGTCACTTCCGGGTGGTGAAGGGGAGTGCGTGGGATCCGGGCTCGGGGGGATGATAACTCAAGCCCGATTGGCCTGGGAAGCTCAACAGCTGTTACATCAGCGAGGGGGCGTGTCCTGCGATCAGGGAGGGAAGGATGGGTATGAAAGCGACGGGGCCACGCCCCTCCCTCTGCCCGGGCAGGTCGTGCGGGCGTTTAGTGAAGACGAGGCCCTGGCGCAATCGGACGGCCACTGGAAACGTGCCACACTGGACCGACTGGCGTTTCCACAGACGCTGCTAGAAAAGAGTTTGTCTGTGCAAACCAACCTGGCGTCTCCTGAACCGTACCTTCATCCCTCACAGGTAATGAACATGAGACCCAAAACATCCAGCGGTTCACTGCAGACGTCAATGACGTGTTGAGAATACCTTAGCAACTACATAGCAACATCTTGGTAACCACAAGTTACTTCAGAAATCTATTTTTGGAATCTGGTGTTGTAATGCATTGCTGGTTTTTTAAATACTGTGGTAAATAAACAAGACGAGGAGGTATATTTTACAGTACCACTGTCATACTTTCTTAAGGGTGTAAAGATGTTTAAAGTTCAGTCTGCTGTTCAGAGCATCCAAACGTGAGAATAAACGCATAACAGAGCTGACATGCTGGAGAACTCTGTGTTTAGACTGAGATCTCAATCCATTTCCAGCTTCACAGTCGTGTGTGGACATTCACACAGAGACACGCCCTGCTGTTAGCGTATGAATATTTCATCATTTAAGAGTCTTTGCACTTATGTAAGTCATGTCAGGAACCCTGTACCCACAATCCCTTCATCACACAACATGAGTCGATGTGAGTCTACGCACACACACGAACGTACAGCATTTACTCAACATTTGTGTGCATAAATCTCACCAAAATAAGTTGTATAGATAATCAAAATTGACCCTCAAATCTAAAGAAAAGGTATAGAAAGAGCAATGTTGTGTTGTTGCAACATTATTGACATGACAATCGCAGAAATACATTAATATTTATTATTTATATATAAAAAAATACACTATCAATAACAAACATTTCATTTTAGCTAACAAAATGTATAAATACTTCTGTTTAAACGATATTTATCACGATTGTGTTTATGTGCATTACAGCGTTAAATATTTGGGGAACATCGACTCATCTGCTATTCCTTAAACTGTTATGTGCTTTATCATTTTATGGATTATTTATCATTTCGTTATTTTTTTTAATGTTACGATATAGTTTTGATTTATTTTATATTCGTTTTTGTTTCCTGTTAATAGTTTCAGTGCCTCAACTTATCCTAGATTTATTATTAACTCATTTTATTTTGGGGTTTTTTAGGCCTATGTTTGATTGATTTCCATGAACTTTACAGTTTTTAATACTTTTGTATATGTAAATATTTTATATAAAAAATATATTTTACATTTGATTAAAATCTTGACTCTTAGGCCTTAAAGGGACAGTTCACCCAAAAATGAAAATTCTGTCAGTTACTCACCCTCGATATGTTCCAAATCTGTATACATTGCTTTGTACTGATTTGAAAGATTCTTCTTTCTTGGCCACCGTTGACTACCATGGTATGAACATTTGCTTTATACATTTCTTTGTTTTGTTAAACACAAACGAAGATATTTCGAAGAATGTCGGAAAGCAAACCAACACTTCTGACTACCATTGTCATTTCCACTAGAAATGTATACAGATTTGTGACAACTGGAGGGCAGAATTTTTATTTTGGGGTGAACCGTCCCTTTAAGTCATAGATGTGGTTTTGAGATCTGTACTCTCTGCTGTTTGACAACAGCGTGTAATCTTTCTATTCTAAGTCTGAAGATCTCGGCGCGTGCTCTCAGTTCGAGGCGAGTCGGAACGCCCGGAACATGATGCCCAGCGCGAGCTGTGGCATTTTCCAGGAGTTCACGCTTCGCAAACCCTCCTCAGAGACGGACATCGAGAACTGGGCCTCCAAACACTTTAACAAGCACACGCAGGTACGCGCTCGCTCCTTTACCTGCGTTTAACATGGTACACGTCAACCCAGAATCGTGTCAAACTGCACGACCTCGTCTGTCCCGCAGGGTCTGTTCCGGAGAAAAGTGTCCATCGCTAACATGCTGGCCTGGAGCAGCGAGCCCATCAAGAAACCCATGATAGTGACCACGGACCGGACGGTCAAACGCGATGCCGTGGATCTCTTCAAACTCATCCAGACGTACATGGGCGACCGGCGAGGGAAAGTAGAGCCGCTGTCCGTGGCTCTGGAGGTGGTGGTGAGAGGATGGAGCTGTCAGGGTCTGAGGGATGAGCTCTTCATCCAGCTGTGTCGCCAGACCACTGAGAACTTCCGCTATGACAGTCTTCAGAGGGGCTGGGAGCTCATGGCCATCTGTTTGGCCTTCTTCCCCCCCACCCCTCGCTTTCACAACTACCTGGAGGGATACATCTACAGACACATGGACCCTCTGAACGACACCAAGGGTAAAAAAACACTTCCATCCAATGGCTACTAGAGTAAATATTCAGAGTTGTACGTTTTTATTAATCATACGTAATAAGACATTATTAAATTACACTTTATTAGAAACATTTTTTAAATGTAGAAAACTACCTGTATCGGTCATGAGAAGGGAAAAAGTCGTGTACGCAGCGTGACAAGAGAGAATATTACGGTTTTAACTAGGAAAATATAAAGTGATTTGTTAACTTGTCAGCCATTTAACAGGTACTAGTAGATGTGTTTCTTTCCCTGAAATCAGACTTAGTGTAAAGGTCTTTGTGTGTGTTTAAACAGTCTTTAAAGGGACAGTTCATCTAAAAATGAAAATGCTGTCATCATTTACTCACCCTCGGGTTGTTTCAAACCTGTACAAATGTCTTTGTTGCAATGAACACAGAGAAAGATATTTGGAAGAATTTGAGCAATTTTCATCCACTACCATAGTAGGAAACAAAATGTTGTATTTTTTGGTTCTGTTGAACACATAATGAGATATTTTGAAGAGTTCTGGGGCACCTTTGACCACCATTTAATTCTTCCTACTATGGCAGTCAATGATGTCCCGGAACTGAAAATGACTCACATTCTTCCAAATATCTTTCTCTGTGGTCATCGGAACAAAGTCATTTATACAGGTATGAAATGACATGAGCGTGAGTAAATGATGACAGAATTTTCTTTTTTGGATGAACTATCCCTTTAAAAAACGATACGGAGGATGAGAATATCAGTCCTGGACACTTCTTTCTTCCACTATTTCTTGATTTTTATAACACATGAATATTCTGTCGATACATTTTTTGTCATTTGAGAACATCTAGTAGAACACCCAATGTCACGGAATTGGCAGAAAGAACCCAATTGCAGGCAGCAGTGAAGGGGTTAACAAAACAAGACTTTATTACACAAAACAAAACCCTCGATGGGGGAAAACTGACAACAGGAAAACGGGACGAAGACTAACTTGCACTAAACTGAACTAAAACAACACTTGACAGAAACAGTACGACAGGAACAGGCAATACCGGAACACACTGGACGAGCAACAAGACAACTGAATACAGCACATAGCACACGCATACAGATACAATGACCGAACACAGGACAATGAAACATGAGGGTATTATATAGGGTAAGACAAACGAGGGATAACGACATGGGGCAGGTGTGGGTAATGAAACACTCAGGGAAGGATAACGAGGAAACGAGAGGAATGGGGTCAATGACAAGACACTGGAGAGAACGTACACCATTGTCAAATGGACAATAATATGTTTCTCTCCACACATAACCAAAGACTTTGTCATGGCTCTGCTACAGGACCAAGAAAAACATGACTAAGGAAGCAGAATGACGAACCCCTTAAGAACCATCCAGTGGCTCACAGGGGTAACTAGACAGCAGTGCAGACAGAGATCAATAGACAAAACCAGACAACATACAAGTGGGAGACATGACAACAAACACAGGACTGGGGTGGACAAAGAAAACAAACATGGGAGGGGGGTGGGCAAACAAGGGCCCATAGGGGGCAGTCCATGGGGGGGGGAAAGTCCAAGTCCCCGGCTGCGCTCGAGGGCGCGAGTCCTGGGGGATTAGGATAAGTCCTGGGAGGGAAGTCCCCTGGGAGTCTGGGACCCGGCTGGAAGGCCGGCTGGACAGGGCTTGACGCCGGCTGGAAGGCCGGCTGGACAGGGCTTGACGCCGGCTGGAAGGCCGGCTGGACAGGGCTTGACGCCGGCTGGAAGGCCGGCTGGACAGGGCTTGACGCCGGCTGGAAGGCCGGCTGGACAGGGCTTGACGCCGGCTGGAAGGCCGGCTGGACAGGGCTTGACGCCGGCTGGAAGGCCGGCTGGACAGGGCTTGACGCCGGCTGGAAGGCCGGCTGGACAGGGCTTGACGCCGGCTGGAAGGCCGGCTGGAAGGCCGGCTGGATGGCCGGCTGGGACGCCGGCTGGATGGCCGGCTGGGACGCCGGCTGGATGGCCGCCGGCTGGATGGCGCCGGCTGGATGGCTGACGCCGGCTGGATCCGGCTGGACGCCGGCTGGACCGGCTGGACGACTGGACGCCGGCTGGATCCCGGACTGGACGCCGGCTGGATCCCGGACTGGACGCCGGCTGGATCACCGACTGGAGCCGGCTGGATCACCGACTGGACGCCGGCTGGATCACCGACTGGACGCCGGCTGGATCACCGGACTGGACCCGGCTGCACCGGACTTGGACGCCGGCTGCACCGGACTGGACGACCGGCTCGGATCTCTGGTTGCACCGGACTGGACGCCGGCTGCACCGGAGTGGTGGCCGGCTGCACTGGACAGCACGTTCCCCCGTGAGTCCTTCCTCCTTCTTCCGCACCCCGGTCTGCAGCCATCTTTGGCGACCCGTGGGGACCGGAGGTATTCAGCGTTGGGGGAACCCCAGACGTCATCCCCGAGTCCTTCTTCCCCACTCGCCACGTCGCCGCCAGGGAACCGGGAACCGTGGAGCTCCAGCCAGAGGGTACTGAGTCCCCCCGGGCAGCGGCAGCCAGGACGAAACCCCCCGGGACGCTCGACCGTGGAGCGGAAGTTCCAAATGAACCCACTCCCGATCATCCCGGTTGGCCACGTACCTGACCATATCCGCAGAACCCGAGAGGAGCCAGCAGCCTCTTCTCCGACGGTGTGAGGCGCCGGGTGAGGCAGCAGTTGAAGATTGCTTCAACTCCGCATCACTGAACCCGGTCGCCTCTGCCACCGCCGAGAATGCTCTGGCGAACTCCGGTCCCCATAATTCCCCTGCGGAACCCCAGTAGCAAGTGGCTCAGGCGGATCGGGGAGACGACGCCTTGCCTCCTTGGGAGCCGCCTGCTGGGTTCGATTGGTTCGGTCATTCTGTCAGGGAATTGGCAGAAAGAACCCAATTGCAGGCAGCAGTGAAGGGGTTAACAAAACAAGACTTTATTAACAAAAAACAAAACCCGATGGGGGAAAACTGAAACAGGAAAACGGGACGAAGACTAACTTGCACTAAACTGAACTAAAACAACACTTGACATAAACTAAACTCAAACACTTACTATGACTTGAAACAGCACGACAGGAACAGGCAATACCGGAACACACTGGACGAGCAACAAGACAACTGAATACAGCACATAGCACACGCATACAGATACAATGACCGAACACAGGACAATGAAACAAGAGGGTATATATAGGGAAGACAAACGAGGGATAACGACATGGGGCAGGTGTGGGTAATGAAACACTCAGGGAAGGATAACGAGGAAACGAGAGGAATGGGGTCAATGACAAGACACTGGAGAGAACGTACACCATTGTCAAATGGACAATAATATGTTTCTCTCCACACATAACCAAAGACTTTGTCATGGCTCTGCTACAGGACCAAGAAAAACATGACTAAGGAAGCAGAGCCATGACACCCAATTGGTTTTTTTTCCAGAATATTTTAATTTTACTCACATACAATGCACTCAAACAAATTGGGACTTGTCAAGGTTATGAGAATTTTATCAGAAAAGCAAAAATACAGAAATAATTCATTCCTATATCAAAATTAAGTTTTACACAATTATCTTTATTACGATCATTTTTTGTGTTACCAAATTGTATGTTTTATCATTCGAATCTTTACTGGCATGATGTTTCAGTGGTCTCGTGAGAATGACCCGTTTGTGTTTTCTCTTACAGGAGTGGCGATAAGCAGCTATGCAAAATACTGTTACCGTAAACTCCAGAAATCAGCGCTCACCGGTGCCAAAAAGGTTTGTCCTTCTCTTACTTTCTGGTGTAATGGATTGTTTAGCACGTTCTGTAGAAGACTCAGCGTCATGCATATGCCGATTGGTCGTGTGAAAAATACTTTCACTTTACTTCGGATGCCAGTCGCCTCAGGAGAGTTCAGTGAGTCACTGAAACTGTAATCCCATAATGCATTGCTTAGTGAGAAAAACTCATCCAAGATAGAAGAAAGACAAATCACACAAGAGATCCCTTTTTAAGGTCCCCGTGGACCGTAAGTACTTCCGTATTTTGACGCATTTCCGAGTGAAATTGAATTTTGAATGAGAAAAATAGTGGGCGTGGCTTTTGTCTTTCTCTGCGATTTGATTGGATGTATAAAAACATTTTAAAAATGAAACTGGCAGCAGACTGACAGTTGAAGGAGAGGAGTTAACGGATGCTCCGCCCATGCCGTCTAACATACGTCATTTAAGATGGATAGTCATTACAGGAAGGAAGTGCCTTTTCAGATTTTAACTGAAGATTATGAGGACACACGAATTTTAAAAAGAGAACGACTCACATTGATCAACTATTAACAATAAACGCTGCAATATTTCATGAAAAAATAGGCATCCTTATTTTTAATTTCACCGGGACTTTAAGATCTCAATTATTCCTCCTGGACATCAATGAGATTAAATGGAGAGCGACTGGAGAGTTTTGTTCAAATCTCATCTGCGTCTCAGAGAAGAGCTGTCAACAGCGTGTCAAACTGAGCTCAGATTTGTCACTATTATTGAAGATCTCAGTATGAACTCAAACATTTCTTTTCTTTCTCAAATTCAGATTATTTTACTTCTACAATCTACATTCATTTTACACCTCCAGACTGTGTTTCACGTCTCATTTGTTCCTGTTTTAGCCGTTTTAGGAGAAACATCTAAGACTAAGTTGATAAAACACGAGCAACGTGTAAAGCTAGAGAAGGTTTTCTATGATTTACGAGCGAGTCTTTCAGATGAGTTCCAGATTTCACGAGGTTTTTGGAGGAAAGCCACGTTCTTGTTCAGCACACAAACACAGTTTTGTTTGACCTCGTCGGGTTGCCAAGTGTTCACCAGATAATCCCCCCTCTGTGTCTGAAGGGTCTGAACAAGCCGTCGCTGGAGGAGATCGCCCACGCTCGGAACGCCATCTTCAGGCTCTCCATGTTCGGCTCGTCTCTGGAGGAGGTGATGGCCATGCAGAAGGAGCGTTACCCCGACCGACAGTTGCCATGGGTACAGACGCGGCTCTCTGAAGAAGTTCTTGGCTTGAACGGTGATCAGACTGAAGGAATCTTCAGGTCAGATGTGCTTCATCAACACTTTTCATCGCTCCAGTGTGAGAGCGAGTCTGTATTTGAATATTGATTACTCGTATTAGGACGCAGATTTCTTTACACAGCAGATTATTCTAGAACAACAGCTACAGATAAACAGCAGAAACTCTATCAGTGTTCGATCCAGCGATTCCTCATTATCATAAGACCACCAGAACGCCTTTGTCCGGTGAGTTAAGAGCCAAGACTAATGCGATGAGACTGTCACTGAGTCCAAAGTTCAGCTTTGCCAAGCGAGTCCGATAAACACCCGGACATCAGGAATATTTTCATCGTTAGAATTTAAACTCTGGGTTTATGTCTTGAGTCACATGACTACAGTATTGAATTGAAACTCATTGAACAAAAACAAAGCTGGTATGATAAAAGCGACGCGGCGGAGGGATACGTTAAACATGAAAGTGGTTCCGGTCAAGATGCCTCACAGTACCCGCATCATTGATGGTGTTATCAGGATAACAGACCTGAAGTGTCACAACTGACCAATCAGAATCGAGTATTCCAGAGTAATACCACAGGCTGGTGATGTGTGTTTGTTTGTTTGTTTGTTTGTTTTTCAGAGTGCCGGGAGATATCGATGAAGTAAACGCACTGAAACTACAGGTGGATCAATGGAAGGTGCCGACAGGCCTCGAGGATCCGCATATTCCAGGTCTGTGTACATTAATAATATGGAGTGCCACAGAGATGACCTATTTTTCTGTTTTAACCCTCGGAAGCGAGTTAGCATTTTAGGACTTCCGGTTCCATCGCCCCTATGGGTTTTTGGTAAATCGCCTTATGTCGATAAGGTCTGTGGTTAACAAAACCTCTAAATATTTTCACGTTTTAATCTATTAGGCTTGTGATTGTTTAAACCTTTATTGTGTCTTTGAAACGGCGGTTGCTAACAAGTTGCTAAAATCGACTACTTCCGTTGGCGGGGACGTTAGACGTCATCGCGCATATAAATCTCACAAATAATGCAGGAAACACGTTTTTAATAAAGTTTGAGAATGTTGTCGGAGGCTTCGCGGTGGTGACGTTGATATCGAGCGCTCTTAATTCTTCTCTTCATTGTCTAATAATAACTGTTGCTTTAAGGTATGAGGTATGAGATAGGTCAAATGACTCAAAACTCCCTCTTATAAAATAAAAAACTGCACCAGCTGGACCTTGACAGAGGTAATATCCATTATATTGTTTAACATTCTCTGTGTTAAAGGTACGGAAGACCTACAGTATCATTTCATACAGTCCTGTGACCACGATCATATTGAGACAGTTTTGCTATTGCAATGCCATGAAATTGATAATATTGTTACATCCCTAGTATTTAGGCTTCAAAAATAGCAAATATTTTGTTAATCTGTAAATATTATCTGGATAGACAAAACGTGTAAACATCATGATCATTTGTTAATCGCAGATCTTATTTTTGCAATCTTTCAAAAGCCTATGGGATAATGCATAGGCTTTCAGTCGAGGGAAACCGCGCGGTGCTAACTTCCGGGTTGGCCTACAAAAATCCATCATGTCTGAGGTACTGGATGATGACAAACATTCTTTAAGTGCTGAATATCTATATTATTACTGACAGTGAACAATGACAGTAAACCTGAGACATAACACTTTACTCAATAAATCATAACATGTTTTTGTCACCACCAGGGCCGGCCCAAGCCTTTACGGGGCCCTAAGCAGAATTTTATTTGGGGGTCCCCCTGTACCCCCAATACAATCGATTATTGTCAGTATTTGATTATTTGGTACGCACACTTTAAATCTAACAAACACAATTCTATTAGTTGTAGATGTGTTTGGGATGCATGGATGTCATAAAAACAAAAACACATAAACTTTGCATTAAGTGTTTTGTGATTGTCAAAACATTTGATAATTTCATTACTGCCAATTGTAGGTGATCTGTCCCTTTAAATTTTGAGCACAGACCATACAAAGATTGTGGAATTTATTGTTCAATGCATTTAACTATTTGCAAAGATTTGATCTTAAAAATCATTTTTATTTTATTTTAACCACAAACTATAAACACCCTTTTAAAGCCACAAAGCCCTTGAGGATGATTTAATCTTTTTTATTTATTAATTTAGTGTATTTACTTGATAACCATTAAATTAATTTACAATATGCACACAATTATGCTTAACCTTGTCCCAAATAAAATGCTGAATTGACGGATAATTATAAATTACATGAATCACAAATTACATATTTTTCATCTAAATCAGCATTTTGTCGTTTGCTTCAGTGAATACTGTCGGATGTTCATCATTTCTATCGTTAAACACTAAACAGTTCTCAATTATTGAATGTTTTAGTCACTTACAGTATGTCGTGTGTTGCACAGCACTCTTTCAACTTTATGATTGAAGCGTCTTGCTGAACAGCTGAAGACGTGACGGTATAGCTCCGTCTTCTTTGATTTGATTGGTCACTGCTCGGCTCTGAAACCAGTAACTCCCGCCTCCTTTCATCTGATTGGCCACCTCACTTATTTTGCTATTGCAATGTTGGGTTTAGTCAGTAATTTCAAAAATTTTGACACAAACCACAGAAAAAATGAGTGTGTACGGCCAGTGTTCGAATTGTGTCAAGGCTCTTGGGGGTCCCCTAACCAGTCTTCAATAAAACAAACAGACGGAGCTGCCAGTACAAGTGTCAATCACATGATAGTTTGGATCATTGTAGTAATTTGACCACATTACACGCATAAATGTCCTTAACGTGTTGATAATCCATTAAAAGAGATCCACATGAGGTAGAAATTAAAAGACATATTTCTGTGTTTTTTGCAGTGACCATGCAATCGATCTTCCTGTTAATTTATTTATTTATTTTGCGTTGTAGCCTAGATTTTTTTAATAACATTTTCCCTAGGTTTGATGTCTTTCTTGCTGAGATTTCACTCATTGTAAAATCTCTTAAATTTATTTATAGCAATAAGAATGACAAGTTTTTCTAAACGTATGATAACATTTTCTTACTAATTGAAATTTTCCGGTCCTCTTATTTTCCTTATTTTTTTCTTGTCCTTTCATTCTTGTTCTTTATATTATTGTAATGCGGTGCTGTTCCCTTTTTTTGGAATATTAAAAAAAATCATTGGAGCCACTGAGGGAGAGGGTATGAGCGTTTTAAACGTGATTCATCTCCTGACAATGTAGATCAAGTACATGAAATAATCCATATGAACCAATGCAGAATAAGAAAAACGAATGTCATTCCTGTGGGCAAAAGTTCTCAGAAGCCTTCTCGTCAAAGTCGGAGCTCATGTTTGCAGAAGGGAGAGCAAAATAATCTCTGGGGAATGCAAAAGTTTTCTGAGGGAAAGAAAAATATTCTTGGGGAAACGCAAACGTTTTGCAAAGGAACTTACTGTTGGGAAGAGCAAAATATTTAAAATATTTTCACTCCCTTTCCTATTTTTCCACCACCTGTATGTCCCTTTAGTGGCTCAGTACTGCGTTGCATCTGTTTTGACAATGTGAGATAACATCGTACATAAAGAAATACTTGCACATCAAAATTATACTAGGCTAACTGTAAAGTTTTAAGATAAACGCTTTCAATATGACTTCAACATGACTTCATTGAACACTGTGTGGCGCGCTTGAGCATGCGTGGATTTTTCAGATAAAATTACATTTTAGTTTTATGAAATTTGTACACATAATGGACAAAAGTGTTTTGTTTTAGCATGATAATTTGTCAAAAAAATAATTTTGTGTTTTTAGTTGTCTAGTTTTAATGAAAAACCAGGGGACCCCCAAGTTCACTATTTTAGACCTTATGAGAGGTCCCTTAAGGCTTATGAGGGGTCCGGGACTGCCCCAGCCCCCCCTCAATTCGAACACTGTGTACGGCCCTATGTGAGAAAATGGATGTGTGTCCTGAATACAGGTATATCACAAAAAAAGCTGTAATTTCTTGTGCTCTTGGGGGCCCCCTAGTGGCGGCGAGGCCCTAAGAAGCCGCTTAGTTAGCTCATAGGGAGGGCCGGCTCTGGTCACCACCACACAAGCTAAAGCCAAGAAAAGTCAAGAAACTCATTTGACCTGTTATTCTAAAATAAATGCTGCCACACCCTCACACACACACACACAGTTGTTTGCGCAGCTATCTTTATGAAGACATACATTGATGCAATGCGATCTCTAGCCCGTCATCCTAACCATCAGAAGTACATGCCTGACCCTAACCCTGACCCTAAACCTGATTATAACCTAAACCCTAAAACCAAGTCTTCACCCTCAAACAGCCCTTTAAAGGGGTCTCTGGAAGTGAGGACCGGCCAAAATGTCCTCACTTTACTCTCCTTGTCCTCACACCGCTGGTCTACGCCTCAAACCGGTCCTCACAAATATAGATGTACAAGTACACACACACACACACCCTCACACACAAACTCACTTACACACCTTTACACACACATGCCAGCACACACCTGTAGCCTCAAGCTTTGTGCCACGTCCCATTTGTCTGGGAATATAAATCTCTCTCTCTCGTCACACGCACAGTGGGAGATCGAGAGCTCCCACAAGCCTTTTCACTATACTTTAACATCTTTTCATGTGTTTATATACACATCTGTGATAATGTCTGACTGTAAGTCTTTTAGAAACGATGTGATTTATAGAATTGCTTTTGCTTATTGATCAACCCATATTCACAAAGTGTGTTCCATTGAAGTGCTTTCTAGAAATCTGATTCCAGGTCAGAGCGTTACATTACCCGCTAACACACTTCTGACGCGCCGCTCTGAATCTCATGTCTGAATATCTCGGCACAGACAACCATCCAACGCTGTGCCAAGATTACTGTATAGAAGAAACAAAACTGGACTTAAAATTCGTGATGTGTTCATGTCATCGTGAGCTCCAAACAACAATTTGCATCAAAAATATACTACATTAGAATAAGAAGGAAAAAAATCATAATTAGGGCTGTCAAGTGATTACTCACAATTAATTGCTTCCCGAATTAAAGTTTGTGTTTACATAATATATGTCTGTGTACTGTACATATGAATTGTGCAATTATAAACATATACACGTACATGCACATATTTAAGGAAGAAAATAAAAATTAATAAACATTTATACAGTATATAATCGCAATTATTGGTAAATGTAAATAAATACATCTAAATATGTCCTAAATATATCTACATGTATGTGTATGTTTTTGTGTTTATAAATACATTTGAATATTCACAGTGCACAGACATATATTATATAAAGACAAACTTTAATTCGGGATGCCATTAATCGATTCACATGCAATTTACACCATCAATTCACAACACAGTTTTATGATTATCATCTGGTTTATCAGCATTTACATTAAAGTTTGCACATGTAAATATATGTTGTCATATTAAATTCTGCAAGCTCTGAACTTTGTTTCTCATTTCCCCTCAAAAAAAAGCTAAAGGGGACTCTGAAATTCTGTCATGTGCATGTAAAATACGTCTTGTAAGTCCGCTGTGACCACTTAACAGCACCGTAGAGTGTTGCTCTTTAGGAGGTTCAGCGATTATAATGTCTGATGCGTTGAAAATACCGTAAATGTTAACGTAAACAGCACAACATGACGCACATAATGTCACATCACACGCACACCTGAAGCGCTTCTGCAGACAGATAGAAACATCCATTTACAAATATCGATTTTATTCCATTATAATTGTCATGTGACTGAGCACGTGAGACGTGCATTTTCCGGGTTCGCAGGATTACAAACTCACTCATACACCGTGATTTGATGTTTGCCCGAATGCATGAGTTTCATCACCGAGGAGCCATGCAGATTTATTGTTACAGACGCCCTGGTGAGAAACAATTACCGTTCGAATAGAGCTAAAAAAAAGTGTTCAACAGAACAAACAAATGATAGTGGTTTTTCCTACTATGGTAGTCAATGATGTCTCTTAAATGTCAGCTGATAACATTTTTCCAAATATCTTTCTTTGTGTTTATCAGAACAAAGAAATGAATACAGGTTTGGAACGGCTGAATTTTCATTTTGAGCTATTTTTGTCCCACTCTTTTGTTGCATGATCAGAGACAAGCATCTTTGAACCTTTTTGCATCTCTTGTGCTGTCTAAACCCCAGGCAGCGTGTTCAGCTCCTGCAGATGAAGCTCAGTCATGTGATGATCTGAGATTAAATGGAGAGAAATGGACTTTCTGTACTTTTGTGGCTTTAGAAACGCTATGACCCTTTAATCACCTCTCTGTGTCTGTCTGTCTGTCTGTGTGTCTGTGTGTGTGCAGCGTCTCTGTTGAAGTTGTGGTACAGAGAGCTGGAGGAGCCTGTGATTCCTCATGAGTTTTATGAGGAGTGTGTCATGAATTATGATAATCCATCTGCTGCTGTAAACGTCGTTCTCAATCTCCCTCACATCAACAAACTGGTGCTCTGCTACCTCATCCGCTTCCTACAGGTCTGTCTGCCTGCCTGCCTTTCAAATCATATGTCTGTCTGTCCGCATGTCTGTCTGTCTCTTCACCTATCTGTGTCCACCTGTCTATCTCTCCGCATGTCTGTCTCTTCACCTGTCTGTCTGTCCACCTGTCTATCTCTCCGCATGTCTGTCTCTTCACCTGTCTGTCTGTCCACCTGTCTCTCTGTCTCTTCACCTGTCTGTCTGTCCACCTGTCTGTCTGTCCGCATGTCTGTCTGTCCACCTGTTTCTTCACCTGGCTCTCCGTCCGCATGTCTGTCTCTTCACCTGTCTCTCTGTCTGTCCACCTGTCTCTCTGTCTCTTCACTTGTCTGTCTGTCCACTTGTCTGTCCACTTGTCTGTCAGTCCACCTGTCTCTCTGTCTCTTCACCTGTCTGTCTGTCCACCTGTCTATCTGTCCGCATGTCTGTCTGTCTGTCCACCTGGCTCTCCGTCCGCATGTCTGTCTGTCCACCTGTCTCTTCGCCTGTCTGTCTGTCTGTCAGGTCGTCTGTCTATCTGTTCATCTGTCTGTCAGCTCACCTGTCTTTGTTTTCTTTCTTGGTGAAGTGTGTCTTAGTGGTTGAACTAGTAAGAACCCTTATCCAAACACATATTTTCTGTCAGATTCTGGTTTATCTCTCTAGTTCATCATCCTTTCATTTTGTGATCTTTTTTATGTTGATGTGTTAAAAGATTTCCTCGTTTTATCTTCACAGGTATTTGCTCAAGCGTCCAGCGTGGCTCTGACCAAGATGGACGTCAGTAATCTGGCGATGGTGATGGCTCCAAACTGTCTGCGCTGTCAATCCGACGACCCGCGTGTCATTTTCGAGAACACGCGGAAAGAAATGAGCTTCGTCCGCGTGCTTATCCAACACCTCGATACCAGCTTCATGGACGGGGTGCTATAGCCAACACAAACACACACACCCTAACAGACGTTCACAATCACATCCAACCATCAATTTTCCCATGAAAGGAACCACCTGCCCGAACATGATTTGCTCTGAAAACAACCTGAATCTACACAACACACACCCTTCAGCAAACAGTATTCATGTCTTGTTTTCCAAAACATTGAAACCGTTTTACGCTAATAACAACGTTCTCAGAGAGTTGAGTTTAAGACTACATTAAGTTTGTTTCTTAACCGATTGTCCGATGTTTCTTTTCTCATTCGAGGGATAAATGCTAATGCATTTCTGTGAGTTTTATGATTAACATACATTTGCTTAAAGCTCTTTTTATGTTCCACAGTTTTCTTTCTCAAGTTCATGTGATGTTCTTGTTTTAATAGTGTTTGCACAGGACTGAGAAACAAGACAAATTGTGCAATACGCACAATCGACTTTAACAAACTCACTAAAATCATTTTAAGCGAACAAACGTTGAATCCTCGATGCTTTCTGAATGTTTGTGAACAGATGTCCTCACATGCTTTGGTTTTTAGCATGCATGTTTGTTTCTGTCTTTTAACTCGACTGACTTTTAGAACTTTCTGTGGTTTTATATGATATGTTATTTATTTGAATAAGGGTTTGAAAGTACTGTACTGCCTTTTTAATAGAACACATAAATCGTGCGCGCGCGTGTTCACATCTCACCGGTCACGTTCACTTCTTATTCTTTCATAGGTTTATTGTGTACGGTGTCTCACTGGAATGGCACAAACAACACAAACTCCCTCAGAGCAAACTACCTACATCACAGGTGAAGTGTGTCATTTATTCGTTTTTTAAGTGGAACAAGATTTGTCTATTTTCGGAAGAGAAAGGAATGATTGCCAGGATTGTAAGTGGGATGATGTGTGGTTGACTTGGCATCGGGTTTTGGTTGCTAGTGTTCAGACTGATTGAAGTTTTGCTTTTCCAAACGTGTTCCTTCTGTTTAACGGGGAAGGACGAACAGGTCGTCCCACATGTTTTAACACCCAAAACAGTACACAATTCACCTTTAGATCTACATGCACATGACCACACACAGATTTGGTTTGGTGCTTGAAATGATCTATACCACACTGCCAAACACAAAACATTGAAACTCTGCGGTCATTCCTGCCTTGTGAATTAGAGAGAAACAACTGAGACGGAGATGAGAATGTAATGAGGGCAACAGTAATGAGAGACGAAGTGACTGCGATGAAGTTGATAAATGTCCAAATCATGCGTGAGAAAATGAAGTCTGGTTTTATTTCATTTTTTCTCATTGCTCTTGTCTGGATGAGATCCTTTCTATCATATTATGGACCGTTGAAGGATTATTACAATGATGATTGTAGTTAAATAACGCAGCTACACATCATGTTATTTCATTTTACGGTAAAGTACACTATTACATTTCTATATATTATATAATGGTCATAAATTAAGCTTCATTCTCATTTGGTTTTAAATATCTGGCTTTGGAATAGAATACGTTCTGGACGGGTTCTTCTTGGTGGTCTTTATGTGATATCTCAGTGTTTGGCTTCTTCACGTCAGCACACACACGTATCACGGCCATGAATTCATGACCTCATATGTACAGAACAATATGAAAATACAAATAATGAAGCTAAAATAAAAGAAATGACAACGAAGTTCCTACAGCAGGAGAGTTTAGTATTCACACATTTAGAGACGGTAAGGTTTTCCTCTAAAAACTCATTCGTTCGCATATTTTGGGGGGGGAAACAGTTTAAAGAAGTGAAATATGATGGTGAGTAATCAAAATGGAATAAAAGTTACAAATATGTGATGTTTGGGACCACTGTGACCAACTGTCTGAGATCAGCACACACACACACAATGACAGCTCAATCAACACAAACAGGATTATGGGTAAATGTGATGTATGCTGGTATGTTTGTCACGGGTCTGATCTCATGGTTTTACTGTATTTATGAAGTCATGTTAATAAAAGCCCCTCCCTTTTTTGTTCTGTGGTCAAAGGTTATTCTGGACCTTACAGACATTGTGTATTAAACAGTTCAAAGAATTCATTGACTTTCTTGTTGTATTTTGTAGTGCTTTCTTCATACACATACACACACAATTATTAATACACACGTCTTTAAAATCATACTAACATTTATCAATGATTTTATATTCAAATTCATTATAAAAAAAATTACATGACAAATCAAGATGACCAAAAAAAAACTACATGTACGGCATGAAAACAGAAAAACACATGCATATAAATTTAAAAACAAAGATGAGATATCATATGCCATTCTTATTGTTTTCTTAAATTTGTCACACTTAAAGTACTTATTAATAATAAAATGTTTAATTACTTACATAATATATAGGCTACTACATAAATTGCAAATTGTGAAAAAAAACTTGGAAAGTAATTGGCTACAAAAAAATCTCTAACCGTCCTGTAGTACTTACATATCTGCACATATATTCATATCTGAATGCTCATCAGCTGCGTCGTTGTGTTTTAAAAATAGCAGAAGAAGTTCATAAAGTCTTTAAGCATCGAGAGCTCCTCTGCTGTGGGCTCGTCTGCGCATGCGCGTTGCTGTAACGCTGACGTCAGAGTGACAGAATCCGGATGTGGTTCAGAGACGCCGGTGAGTAAACTGTTAGCGTGTCTTAATTCTAAAAGCAACAGACACAGGTCATCCCAAAACGTTCATCGTTTAAAATCCGGTTCGTTTGGTTTAAAGTTAACAGACACGCCAACAAACGCGCTTGCTTGAGTTTGTTGGCTCAGTGTGAAAACACCGTTGGCGTTTGTTTGATCAATGTCTGTCAACGACCATTGTGGTTGTTTGTTGATTTAATGTAAGTTAGCCTTAAACGCGATGTAGACGCTCGCGGCTCCCATAAGATTGATCGGATTTTAATTTATAAAGAGTTCATAACGCTAATCTTCATGTTGTAAGTGGGTCAATGTCCTCCTTTGACTCTGTTTCGTTAATACAAATATGAACAAATGGGATGAAATCAATAATCTTCATGTCCTAGAGGCTCCCGAGACGGTTTACCTGAATTCACCCTGTGTATAAATGATGTGCAAAAGTCACCAACACTTGTAAAGCTGTTTAGTATGTGTGTAGGAAATTATTATTGTCAACTGTAATAATCAATAACTCCGATAGCACAGGTACATCTGTAAGATGTCTGCTAAAGATCTGGAGATCTGGAAAACATCTGCTGTGTAAAACCATCTCAGAAAGAGCTGTTGTACAACCATTCTGAATCCTACACATCTGACAGACGTCTTCTAGAGGTCTATATGACGTCTGACAGCAGGCGTCTCAGAGATGCAGGGCACATGAGCAAACAGCATCTGACAGATCTTGCAGGGGAAAATGCAGACATAGATGTCTGCCAGATGTGCGTGTGCTATCAGGGAATGAATAATGACAGCAGCTCATGTGATCTAAATTCTTTTCAGTGTGCTTTTCTCTTTCTTTTTGTCTGAGTAAACAACAGTGTAGGTTGTCAGCAGTGCTGTGTTGAGTTTAAGGGTGTGTCAGTGGTTTAACCTGATTTTAAGCTATCACTACTTCATTGTGTGCTATGAGGAAAGAAAACATCTCTCATCAGGTTTCTTAGTGTGATCCTGAACACTCTCACAGAAACTAGCGTGGCCGTAATATAGTATAGTGGTGGTAATGTTATGTGTGCTGAAGTGTATTTCTATCACACACCAATGGGTTTTAACACTAGAACCACCAGAGTTCGCTGCACATGAATATTGTTTTAATATTGCTGAAAAATGTATTATACCATGGTCTGTTTGAATACTGGATTCTGATTGGCTGTAAGGTGTGCTTTAAAACCGTTTAATGCACAGGTAGCTCCAGTGAGTTTGATCAACGTTTGAAATTAACTGACAAATTTTCACCCGTCTGATAAAAAAATACACCGTAAACATCAGTAACAGCTTAACTGGGCAAATGACCATGGTATAATTGGGATAATCCAAAGCTAGCTGTGCGCTAAAGGATTTTAATGCACTTCGCAGAGGCAACCATCCTGATCCCTTACTTATGTCATTGTTATATGTGACTGTCATCACAAAGTAATGTCTAGAGACATGAAATGATTCTTTTCAGTCTGTGTTTTTGTGCTGTTGTTTTATGTTCAAAGCTAAAGTAAGAAAAGCACTTTTCAAATTCCAGCGCACAGGTTCACCTAAATAATTATTCATTTGTTTGGTTTTATCATTTATAAGTCGGACAAGAGAACAAAACATGGGGTAATCATAAAAATAAAGGCGTGAGGTACATTTGACCCGACGGCGCTCATAGGTATAAACGCACTGCTTTTTGATCTGGTTTCATCTAAACAGTTTTTAACAACGGGGGATCGTAAATAACACAATTTTAGCAAAAGTCAACGACTGGGAGACTTGGATATTTTATTGAAAATCTGTTATGTATGTAAAAACAGTTTAAAAAACATCCACAGATGAATTTGACCCCATGGTGGTTCGAGTTAATAAATATCATGATAATATCATAGTGCATGCCAAAAACTACCAATACTGAAATAAATGTTTATAGTATATGAATGAAGTCAATCTTAACCACTGAAGTGATTCTCAAACCATCTCTTTCTGTCTCTCTCTCGGTGTCTGTCAGATGGAAGGGCAGGTTGTGGCGATGCGCGTGTTGGTGACGGGTGGCAGCGGGCTGGTCGGGCGAGCCATCGAGTGGGTGGTAAAGAAGGAGGGTGGAGCAAGAGAAGGAGAGGAGTGGATATTCCTGTCATCCAAAGATGCCAATCTCATGTAAAACCTACACTAACGAACACACCCACTGAGCAGACGTATTATCTGATATAATTGTTGGTTTATTCTTACCTCTAGATGCGTCTCAGCGCGTTTCTCTTTCGTATACAGTGAGGGAAATACTTATTTGATCCCCTGCTGATTTTGTAAGTTTGCCTGCTTACAACGAAATGAAGGGTCTATAATTTTTATGGTGGGTTTAATTTAACTGATAGACACAGAATATTTAAAAAATCAGGGGGATTTGCATTTCAGTCAGTGAAATAAGTATTTGATCCCCGAGCAAAACATAACTTTGTACTTGGTGGAGAAACCCTTGTTGGCAAGCACAGAGGTCAGACATTTCTGATAGTTGATAGATGTGTCCGGATACATTTAGTCCACTCCTCTGAAAATCTTCAAGGTTTCTTGGCTGTTGCTCAGCAAATTGGAGTTTTGGCCTCCTTCACAGATGTTCTATAGGACTAGGGTCTAGAGACTGCTAGGACATTTAATGAGCTTCTCCTTAAGCCACTCTTTGGTTGTCTTGGCAATATGTTTTGGGTCTTTGTCATGTTAAAGGCACATCCACGACCCATCTTCAGTGATCTAGTTAAGGGGAGGAGGTTCTCGTCCAAGATTTTACGGTGCACTGGCCCGTCCCTCAGCCCCTCAATGCGGTGAAGTCATCCTGTATAGCTGTAGCAGAGAAAAAGCCCTAAAGCAGAATGTTTCCAACACTGTGCTTCTCTGTAGGGATGGTGTTCTTGGGCTCATAGTCAGCATTTCTCTCCCTCCAAACACACGAGTCCATTTTGGTCTCACCGCACTTTCTCCAAACCTTTTCTGAATCATGTTGATGTTCATTGTCAAACTTCAGACGGGTCTTCTTGGGCAGGAGGACCTTGCGGGTGCTTCAGGATATCAATCTATTGTGACATAGAGTGTTACCAATGGTTTGCTTGCTCACTGTGGTCCCAACTGTCTTGAAATCATTAACAAGCTTCTTCTGTGTAGTTCTAGGCTGATCTTTAACCTTTCTCATGATCATCTTTACCCCATGGCATACGCTCTTTTCACATGACGTCACGCATCTTCCGTTCTGCCGCGAAGCAGTGTATCGTTACTCCTGCTAGCACTCCAGTTCATAAGGTGGCGGTAATGCACCTATAAGCTGGTTTGCCAACCGCCAGTAAAACTCAAGAAGAAGATTTAGATTTTTTTTTTAGATTCAACACATGTACAAGTACAAGGCAACGAAATGTGACCTCTGACACAGATGTACTCTCCATCCAGAGAGTAGTGAACACACACACAGCAAGTGGTGACGACACGTACACCCGGAGCAGTGGGCAGCTATCACTGCAGCCCGGGGAGCAAGTAGGGGTAAGGTGCCTTGCTCAAGGGCACCTCAGTTGTTACCCGCTGGCGCTGGGAATCCAACCGGCAACCTTCTGGTCACGAGTCCGACTCTCTAACCATTAGGCCACAACTGCCCCGTAAAAGAAGAAGTTACTTCCGCTAGCGCCTCAGAATGGAGTTTACCAAGTCCCTTGCACATCTGCCACAAATACGGCTAGATGATGTACAACGTTGTGACGAGCAGAGCTGGACGAGGGCCTTGAGGGAACGGCGCGAGGCTGGTGACGCGAGTGATAACAAGCGTCAGCTGCGCGTTACACCGGTCTCGCATCTCTCACGGAGGAGCTCCGGAAGCATAAAAGGAGGAGTGACAGCAGTGAAGGACGAGAGAGAACCAGGCCTGGATTTTATGTTATGTTTTATTATGTTTGTGTGGCCGGCAGTCAACTGTGAGAGATGCGAGACCAGTGCAACGCGCAGCTGACGTTCATTATCACTCACGTCACCAGCCTCGCGCAGTTCCCTCACTATGGAAGCCAGGAGGGTCAAAAACGCGCAAATTTTAACGCGTCGAGAACGCGTTGTTTGCGCGTGAAAAATCGATGCGTAAACGACACGTATTCTACGCGCAAACAACACGTATTCTACGCACAAACAACGTGTTCTCGACGCGTGACGTCAGATGTCAATTTTGCGTGTTTTTGAGCCATCCGGCCACTTGAACAGTTTGAACGTGTAAATGTGATGAGTTCCTATTGGCTGCCGAGCGGTAGGGTTAAACCATTACTGTAGGCGTAGGGGGTTGCCTTCCATTTCTAGACTCTTTGCCATCACAATGCATGTAACATGCGAAGGATCCACTTATCTCTTTGTGCTTGACGGCCAGTGAAAGTCCCCAACAAGCTATTACATTTACATTACATTTACGCATTTGGCAGATGCTTTTATCCAAAGCGACTTACAGTGCATTTTAGTCTATACATGTCTTTCAGTGTGTGTACCCTGGGATCGAACCCACAACCTTGTGTTGTTAGCGCAATGTTCTAGCAACTGCGATACACCAGAACATTTAGATATAGATATATTAAAAGATTTATATATTAAAAGATGCCTTTCATATGTCAGCTTGAGTGGCGTAGGGGTTAATGACGCCTCCCTGTCCACCTCCCAATTTGGAGTCTGGACCAACACAGGTTCGAAGTTTGCTCGTAGCGGAGCGAAATCAACCAGTAATCAACCAGTAACAAAAGTTGTTTTAGAAAACCTCTAGCCACAGTATTAAGCCCTGTCCATAGATATATAAGTTAATAATTTGTTAACTGTATTAATCGTTATATTTATTCATGTTGAATAATTTATAGCATTTATTGGTAATATTAGGTTTCACACCCTACCCCGGACCTCACTAATTTTCAAACCTTGGCTACGGCCATGTGTCTGTGGTATACTGTATGAGTATTTTGTTTTACACGTTCTTGATAAGAAAATCAAGCACATATAGGCTGTTTCACTGGTTAACAATAAAGCCGACAACGGAGAAAATGCGCTGCTCTCCATTACAACTCCCGGTAAAAACAGTCGGATTGTACAAGAATATGTTGTTCACCTGTTCGTTATCATCGCCACTGGCACAGGGGTAGTGACCCTGTACCAAAGTGTAGCTTTTGCTCCGATCAAAGGGGTTCGAATCCACTTATTGCCAAACGTGTTCTTCTCCTTTTCCCATTACTAATCAGAGAGGAAAGGCGTTTGTTTTCAGCACAAATAAAGAAAACATTCCGAAAGTGGAAATAAAACACCTCACAGGTAATAAATAATGAATCGTTGTTCTGGTAGGGTAGAGAGGGCTTTAACTATCCCAATAATGTGGCATTCATTTAATAAATATGATCATTTACATTCAAAATGTTGTTTGCATGCTGTTTTTTAATGTACTACAATACTGAGGTGCAAATATACAGTGGGGCAAAAAAGTATTTAGTCAGCCACCAATTGTGCAAGTTCTCCCACTTAAAAAGATGAGAGAGGCCTGTAATTTTCATCATAGGTACACTTCAACTATGAGAGACAGAATGAGAAAAAAAATCCAGAAAATCACATTGTCTGATTTTTAAAGAATTTATTTGCAAATTATGGTGGAAAATAAGTATTAGTGCTTCAAATGGAGTACAAGAACATTTAGGCTCAAAAGTATATATATATTTTCCCCACAGATAATGTCATAACCTATTCCTATCTCTTGTATCTGTCAGCACATGTCACTCCTTGATGGATGTGACATTAAAATGCTCAGAGAATGTATTTGTTACCATTTTACTGAACCTTATTTCGGTAAACACATGTTAATAGAGTTTAAACATCAGACAAATATCATTCTATGCACAAGTTTTTATAAAAAAAAATAATTATGAAATAATTAAAAAAATGTGTTATGGATGTGACAAAAAAGGACACGGTTTTTGGGAGACGACAAATTTTGTAGGGTTTCTGTGAATTAAAATGCACAAACCTGAAGCAATTATAGCCAACAAATGGAGCACATAGCGAGCTGTCAAAACAAAAAGCTGTGTGCTCGACACAACAACACGCACACTGACAAAAAGACAACAAAGCCCGGGGATCAGACCGGGAACACGACACTTTTTGATTTTGACGTAGGCCTACAAATGAATTTGACTATTTGTATTTTGGCAGAGACAAGAAAATATACATATAGCCATATAAAACCCTGTGTTGGGTGTGCACCGTTAAACCATCGCTCAATGTGCGTTTTTTCTTCTTTTTTTTCATATTAACACATCAGAAATGTTGTAATTCTGAATTTCGTTAGAAAAGGAATTTATTTATCCCTCTATAATTTATATTAGAGACAAACCTTTTGCAGAACGTATAGAAAACCCAAGCAAACATTAGATTCTTCTTCTTAAGTGTGAAACTAATTTTATTTATACTGGTTATTTTCGTTCAGATTAATATTCAAGAAAACTAATGAAAACATTTTTCATTCTAAAACTTTAAAAACCACACCACTGCTAGCTGTTGTGACTATTGTTGATAAATGTGCTTATCTTATGAAAGCAGTACTTGCTTAAAAATTATCGCAAGGTGTTCTGTGTGTTCAGGCGACAATGAGTTTTTTTGAATATTTATTTAACTTATTTTTAAAAAGAAAAACTGATTTCTTTATAAATTTGTATTTATTTATCTTATATTTCAATAAAATTTGATTATAAAACAATACTTTATTTTCATCAAGTCTGATAAAACATAAACCTATTCTTTCTAACTGCAACAATATTTCTTCATCTAAAATCTAACGGATACAAATAACAAACGCAACACCATGCTGTGTCCAATGGAGATCTAATTCTGACAATAAGGTAAATTCTGAACTTTTTTGCTCATATATAGCCATCTTAAATATTTACATACAATTTTGGAACTGAATTGTTTTATTTGAAAGTAGACATTTCAAGTGTTCTATAGAAATATTACCCATGTGTGCCGAGTATACACTTTGGACAGCCTAAATAGTAGGCAAGGCCAAATATAAACAGAAAATCGTACCTTTGATAAATGAGATCGGGTAGGTCATGGAGACGGCAGAACGGGCATCATTTTTCTTGTTTTACAAAAGCACTAACTTTTGCTGGTATTGTGAGTGTATGCAAATAAAACCATTTAGATTATTTTGTCCAATGATGTCCTATATGGACGAAGATGACTGCATTCTTCCCGCTGTTCAGGGGAAATCAAAGTGATCAAAGCGTCGCAACTTAAATAAAGCTGTAAAATATCATGAAGTTATACATTGTGTATGTTGTTAGGGATTTCCCTCTAAAACATAAACCCGTGTTATAATGTAAAATCAGCTGTTTACTTTATAAAAATGCAGGGCGATCTCTCCTCTCTTGCATAGAAACACATGAAGCGTTTTACACCTTTTGAACATGTCCTTGTGCTGAAACAAATGCCTTTCCAACCTGATGAGTGATGGGAAAAGGAGAACACGTTCAGCAAAAGGGGGATTCGAACCCCGGTCGATTTGGTGCAAAAGCTGCGTTGCAATGTGGCGTTTCTAACCATACGACAAAAGTCGACCACAGTGCTTTACACATTCTAAAACAACACTCCAAGAAAATAAAGAAGGGGAAAAAAGAACAGATAAAACAAATGACTAAATGTTAAAGGCACCGGACAACAGATAGACCTTTAGCTTAGATTTAACACCGGCAGCGAATTCCAGAGCCTGGGACCGAACACAATGGCTTGAGTTTGACTAGCATTGAGGTGGAGGAAATTTGAGGCCATCCAAGAATTTAAATCATTTAGACAGCCATGTGAGTTATCCAAGCCCTTCTTATCCGTGTGCTTAAACGGCAAATAAATTTGGGTGTCATCGGCATATAAATGAAAAGTCACTCCATGCCTTCAAAAATCGAACCCAGGGGTAACATATATAACGAGAACAACGTAGGAGACAAAACAGAACCTTGAGGCACCCCACAGGAAAGGGAAGCTGTTGAAGAAACAGAGCTTCCAATGCCAACTGAAAAGGACCTGTCAGTCAAAAAAGAGCTGAGGGCATTTCCACATATGCCCACATAATGCTCAAGATGTGACAGTAGAATGGCATGATCAACTGTGTCAAACGCTGCACTCAGGTCCAGGAGCATTAGAATAACAGAGTCGCCAGAGTCTGTAGCAAGTAAGAGGCCGTTTAAAACTCTAAGTAGTGCAGATTCCGTACTGTGTTTAGATCGAAAACCCGATTGAAAAATATCAAGAATCATATTAGACTCAAGAAAATTCTGTAATTGCAATAGCACTGTTTTCTCAAGAATTTTAGCTGTAGAGGGTTAAATAGATAGGTTAAAATTGTCGGTCTAAACGTTGCAGGCACTTGCACTCTGTGTGAATAGACTTCGTTATTTTAGTCATATTTTATATTATAGTCTACAGAGAAGCAGGGAAAAAGTCAAGTCAAATGTATGTTTATTTGCACTTTTTACAAATTGCATTGTATCAAAGCAGATGTACAACACAAAAAGAGGAAAAAACAAAGCAATGAAATACAGACATCTACATACATCTATATATACTATCAGAGGTGGACGAAGTACACAACTTCCTTACTTGAGTTGAAGTACAGATACTACTGGTCAAATATTACTCCACTACAAGTAAAAGTTGTAAAGACAGATTCTTACTTAAGTAAAAGTACAGAAGTACATGCTTTTAAACGTACTTAAGTATTAAAAGTAAATTTCCTTTATGTCAGTTGTGCATTGTTTTATTGTCGTATACCTTATGCCTCTGAAGCAACCTACTGAACACACTGAGTAGCTCACAGAATCAGTTGTATTAAAGGATTAGTTCACTTCAAAATTTGCCCCCATTGACTTTCCATAGTAGTTTTTATTCCTACTATGGAAAGTCAATGGGGGAAAATTTTGCAGTGAGCAACTCCTTTAAGAGCTTTATATGTTTAGCACATATATGTTTAGTTTAGATATAATCCTGTATGATCATTTAGCCTAATTATCCTCATTAGCCCCCTAGGCCTATGTATTTATGAGCAGTGTTCTTTTATTTTGTATATTCCCTTTAAGCAGCAATTTACCAGTAAGTAGTAAGGTTCTTGTAAATAGTAAAGTGTAGAAGCCATGTGTTTGTTGGACTTATTACCATAATAACTACAAACTAAAACTATAGCTAGTATTAATAGAATATAATGAAACTATGGTATGTTTAGTTGCTGTGTTTTACTAAAGATTATTAATTGGTATGGTTCCTGATATTAGAAAATGGTAAATATGTACTGTGGTTTTTACTGCAAATACCATCCCTGCTGGAAAAAAAACAATGCATTTTTTAATTAGAATGAGATTTTTAAATTAAATTCCTCTTTGTAGTGTGTTTTGGGTTTTATTCAAATAGGAATTATCAACTCAACTCAACTCAACTTTATTTATATAGCGCTTTACAATTTTCATTGTTACAAAGCAGCTGTACATGAGACATATTGACTATAAGCAAAAAATTAAAGTTGTACCTGCAGAAACAAGAAAAGGTTGAAAACACAGAAGACAACACACACCACATACAAAACACTCCACACACACAATATGCACACGTACTAACACACATAAGACTAGAGACACACACACACACACGGATGCGCACGAGCACACACACACACAACACACACACACACGTACGTACACAGACAAGTACGCACCACACACACACACACGCTCAGTGAGAGCACACATTTAGGATAAAGGAGAGAGAAGCACAGGTCAAATATAACAGACTATAAATTCCTATATGCAATATTAATTAAGCCCCCCCGGTCAGGCAGATAGTGCAAAAACAGTATGCAAACGGTGGCGAGGAACCCAAAACTCTAATCGAGAAAAAAAACCTCAGGAGAACCCAGGCCCAACCAGGGGATTCCAGTTCCCCTCTGGCAAAAGCTGCTGCCTCTGCACAAGCTCCAGAGAGCTTGCACAACAAGGCTAAATAAAATAAATAAACTTAATAATAAAATAAATTATAGTTTAAGATTATCATTAATAATCTAATAGCATTTGAAGTTTTGTGGTGAAGACATGTCAAGAGACCGCGTCCTTCTTTATCCAGCTCTATCATCTCAGCTCTTTACCATCCCATCAATAGAATCCATCACATACAAGTAGACAACATGTATCCATAGTACAATTCCCATTATAACCATTAAATCCATTACATTTTATGTTGTATTTTGGGCAGGGTTCTATTGTTTTTATTTCAACAGGAATACTTCAACTATAGTTACTTCAGTAAAAACATCCTTCATTTTGATGGTCATTCATTCTTTAAATGATATAGCAGCAGATCAGAAGTTAACATGCACGCGTAGCTCAAGGTGTATGTGATGCTTATTTACCGTTTAGCCGTTATGCCGATCATTTTCATGACAATATTTCTACGATCTTTGACTGATCGTAACCCACAGATGATTACACCACACTTTAACATGTGCCTTTTCGTCTTTTATTGTTCTATTTGTCTTTTTAGAGCGCTATCAACGGTGTAGCAGCGCCTACGTTTACATTAGTTAAGCGGGGAATATCCCAGAGTTGCCAGATTTGCATTAAAGAATCTGCCAAATGGCCATTCAAAGCTTGCCAGAAAACTGCGAGCTTAGAAAAACTGAAATACTTGGCAACAGTAAAAGGTCCTGGCAGATCGCAAGCCAGATAAATTGCGCACACAGGAAAACCCGCTGCATAGAAGCCATTTTCTACTTTTGGACCTTTTTATAAATGTAGTGGAGTAAAAAGTATGATATTTGTCTTTCAAATGTAGTGAAGTTAAAGTACAAGTACTCAAAAAGTGTACTTAAGTACAGTACTCAGGTAAATTTACTTCGTTACTGTCCACCACTGTATACTATGTACACACATATATAGGTATTATAAATTAAATGACCTTTACAGTGATTATTGAGTACAACTAAGCTTGTATAAGCTCGCCAAGCTATAGATAAAACAATCAATCTCAAGAAAGAGCAAATAGAAAACAAACAAGATCATTGAACTCAAAGCAAGCATGCAGTGCACTTAAAAATCCTTCCCACAGTATTTCGCTTCCACCTGTAACGTTAGCAGCTCCTTTGTTACAAAGAAATGCTGCCTTTGGGACAGTTAAAGCCCTCCCTACTACACCTACCAGTAACTTTATCAGATAAAAGCTTCATTATTTATTAGCCGTGAGGCACTTTATTTCAACTTTCGGAACATTTCCTTTATTTGCGCTACAACAAATATGCCTTTTTAATCTGATGAGAAATGGGAAAAGGAGAGAACACGCTTGGCAAAAGGTAGATTCGAACCGCAATCACGCTGTGGAGTCGTGCATCGTCTTTACCCCCACACCATTCGAGCAAATTAGAAAATAAGTAAGATTATTAAAGTCTATATCTAATAGCTTGTTGTGGTGAGGACTTTCACTGACCGTCAAGCACAAAGAGATAAGTGGATCCTTCGCATGTTACATGCATTGTGATGGCAAAGAGTCTAGAAATGAAAGGCAAACCCCTAGGCCTACAGTAATGGTTTAACCCTACCACTCAGCAGCCAATAGGAACTCATCCAGCTTACACGTTCAAATTGGACAAGTGGCCGGATGGCTCAAAAACACGCGAAATTGACGTCTGACGTCACGCGTTGTTTGCGCGTAGAATCCGTGTTGTTTGCGTGCAGAATACGTGTTGTTTATGCACCAAATACGCATCAATTTTTCAAGCGTAAACTACACATACTCTACGCACAAATAACACGTATTCTACGCACAAACAATGCGTTCTCGACGCGTTGTTGACGTGTTAAAATTTGCGCGTTTTTGACACTCCTGGCTTTCCATACCTCATGGCCTTCATCCCGCTCTGCTTGTCACAAACGTCTTGCAGACAAATTTTCGCTAACGACAAGATCAAAGCTAGAGAAAGGATACAACGGATGTTATGATACACTGCTTTGTGAAAAGGCGGAAGTTAAGTGACATCATTGTGAAAAGGGCCTATTGGGGAGATCTCACAGGGAGCTCCAGACCAAGGCCAACTGAAAGTTATTTTGTATTTCTTCTATTTCCAAATAATCGCACCAACAGTTGTCTCCTTCTCACCAAGCTTCTGTCTGTAGCCTGGTCAAGGTTTGTGCAGGTCTACAATCTTGTCCCTGACATCCTTTGAAACCTGTTTGGTCTGGACCATGGTGTTGGAGAGGTTGAACTGGAAGATACAGATTCTGTTGGCAGGCATCTTTTATATACATAACAAGCTGATTTAGGAGAACTTTCTTAAAGTGACAGGACTAATCTGCGGTCCATATAGGCACATAACCAATCTGTGGAGCCAGAATTCTTGCTGGTTGGTAGGGGATCAAATACTTATTTCACTGACTGAAATGCAAATCACTTTATAACCTTTATATACATTTTTTGGTTGATATTCTGTCTCTATCAGTTAAAATAAACCTACCATAAAAATTATAGACCCTTCATTTCGTTGTAAGCAGGCAAACTTACCAAATCAGCAGGGGATCAAATAATTATTTCCCTCACTGTAAATAAATGTTGTTTTATTGTTGCATTGACTTTAGGAATGCTGAAGAGACAAAAGCAGTCTTTCAGAAACATCGTCCAACGCACGTCATTCATTTGGCCGCTATGGTGGGCGGGCTCTTCAAAAACATGAGACAGAACCTGGACTTCTGGGTAATTGTTAACATTAACTTATGTATGACATTAATCGTTGAACTGTATATTCACTCCATGTGTTTCTTCATTTCAGAGAAATAACATTTACATCAATGACAACGTGCTGCAGGCGTCTCATGAGGTCGGGGTGGTGAGAGTGGTCTCCTGTCTGTCCACATGCATCTTCCCTGATAAAACAACTTATCCCATCGACGAGACTATGGTACACACACACACACTTTCATTGGCTAATGCTGATGCTTCACTTTCTCTTAGAATCATGAAAAATGTCTTTCTTTCCGTCTCGCTCTCTGTCTCAGATCCACAACGGTCCTCCTCATGAGTCTAATTTTGGCTATGCTTACGCCAAACGCATGATTGATGTCTACAACAGGTTTGTTTTCTCACTCTCTCTATGACGTGTGCAGTGATCATAAGCGAAATTTCTAAATTAATTCAATTTAGGATGAAATTATTTGTTATATTGTAACATCATTAGGTATCAAAAACAATAGCCTCAAATAACAACAGACTATTTATTTTTTCCCTTTTGTGTGTTTGTGTTTCAAGGGCGTATTTTGAGCAGTACGGGCGACAGTACACCTCTGTGATCCCGACCAACGTGTTCGGACCTCACGACAACTTCAACATTGATGACGGACACGTGCTTCCCGGACTGATTCACAAGACATACCTGGCAAAGAGTAAGACACGTTCACTTGAGCTTCACTCACATGAAGAGAATTTCACCTGATCGACATGCGTGTTGTGTGTAGAGGAAGGGAAAGCGCTGGAGGTTTGGGGCTCTGGTCGTCCCCTGCGGCAGTTCATCTACTCTCTGGATCTGGCTCGTCTGTTTCTCTGGGTTCTGAGGGAATATGATGAGGTGGATCCCATCATACTGTCAGGTACTCGCTCTGACCGACACAACTCATCTTTGATTTGTCACATCATGTCGTTCATCTTCATCTCTCTGTTCATCTCTCTAGTGGGGGAAGAGGACGAGGTTTCCATCAAAGATGCTGCAGAGGCTGTGGTTGAAGCGTTTGGCTTCCAGAATGATGTCATTGTATCCTTACACGCTGATGATGTCACACTGATGATGTCACTGCGACTGTGAGTGTTCATGTTTGCATGCGGCAGAGATGAACATGTATGCTGTCATTCACACAAGCACACGTGTGAATTCTTAACTCCTCACTGTCAGTATGACACCAGCAAAGCAGACGGTCAGTTCAAGAAAACCGCCAGCAACGCCAAGCTACGCAAATACCTGCCAGACTTCAAATTTACACCGTTTAAAACAGGTGAACACACACACACACACTAACACAACATGAATGCTTTTATTCAGTTTCAGTGCATTCAAGTCACACGTGTTATCTGTATGAGTGCGTTCACTGACACTCAAACTCACAAAATTCAGAATGGACAAAGATACTGCAATGAGAAATATGTGTTTATGTGATTATTTTCCAGCCATCAAGGAGACGTGTGATTGGTTTGAGGCCAATCATGACATCGCCAGGAAATGAAGAAATCATTGGATGTCTTGAAACTGTTCAACTATGCTGGACATGAGTGATAAAACATACAGGCGTTTTTACAAAGATGAATCTTATAAACTCTTCTCGTGATTATTTCAACGCTGTTATCTACAGTTTATTTGTGATTCTGAATATTTTCATGTGTTTTTACTGTTCAGGTTTTTTCTTACTTTCTAGTGATCTGTATATTTCAATATTACACTCATATATAATAGTGATGTTTGAAGAGAAACAGTATTTTAGTCAGAAATGAGTATCATTTATTCATGTCATGTCAACCCTGTATACGTTTCTTTCTCTCTTCAGAACACAAAGGAAGATGTTGATCATCAAACAACACTGAACCCCATTGACTTCCATTATATGAACCCAAAACCACCGAGACATTTCTCAAAATATCTTAATTTGTGTTCCATTGAAGAAAGACTCGCAGACAGATTTACAAAAAAAAAACTCATAGGCCCGGTTTCATAGACAAGGCTTAGCCTAAACCAGGACTATGCCTTAGTTAAATTAGGCTATTTAGGTCGCTTTTATTAAAATGCCTAGAAACAACATTACCGATGTGCATCTTGAGACAAAACAATGGCACTGACATAGTTTAACATATGTTATTTTCAGTTAAGACAGCTCAAAATTCCTTTTAGTCTGGGACTAGCCTTAAGCCTTGTCTGTGAAACCGGGGCATAGTATTTTAAATGACATCTTAAACTTTTAATAAATTGTTGTTAACCTGTACATGTTTCATGGTTTGTTACATGCTTTTGGCTTAACAAAATGTAATTTACCTCTTAAAAATAATCCAGAAAAGTTCAAACGTTCAAAGGCAGAATACACACAAATTAAAATGGAAGGAAAAAACAAAACAATTCTGCAACTGAGCTTTTTCTGATCTTCTTTAATCAGTATTCATCAAATTAATATTCCAATTTTTTTTTTTAATGATTTAACATTTAGATTTAGTCATTTAGCAGACGCTTTTATCCAAAGCGACTTACAAATGAGGTAAACAATAGAAGCCATTAGAACAACACGAGGACAACAAAGCACAAGTGCAATAAAAGTCTCAGTTTGCCTACCACAGAATACGAAGCTATGTTAGGGTTTTTTGTAAGGACAGAAAAAGAAATCTGTATAATGGGTCAGGTGTTGGCGGATGCAAAATGCAGATCCAGAGAAGGTACGTGAGAGTGATTTTTTCCCTGTTTGGGATGGCACCACAAGACGTTGTTCGTTTGCAGAGCGTAGGCATCTGGCGGATACATAAGTCTGCATTAGCGAGTGAAGGTAAGAGGGTGCTGAACCAGTGGTGGTCTTGTAGACCAGGAGCAGAGACTTGAATTTGGTATAGGGAGCCAATGTAACTTAGTGAAGAGAGGAGTGACGTGCGCTCTCTTCGGTTCATTGAAGACCACTCTTGCCGCTGCATTCTGGATCATCTGTAGAGTTTAGTTGTGCAAGCTGGAAGTCCAGCCAGTAGTGCATTGCAGTAGTCCAGTCTGGACAGGATGAGAGCCTGGACTAGGACAGGAAAGGTCTAATTTTCCTAATGTTGTAGAGCAGGGGTTCCTAAAGTAGGGGTCAGGACCCCCCGGGGTCACAAGGGCGGGGTCGCAAGATGATTCCCAGAAATCCTTTTTTTATTATTAGGAATAGCGTATTTAATCAATAAGTGTAACAAAACATTAAAATAGTAGTTAGGTTCAAAATAAATCCATGCAAATAAAAAGCCATCAGCCTTTGGAATTTTCTCCCCCTCGATTGTGACCCCCGAGGTGATTACGTCAAATTAGCAACCGCATTAGGTTAGTGCAGCAAGTCAATTTACAGCACCATGTTAAACATCCCATATGTGCACGCAGAATATTTTTCAGGCTTTAAATTTAGGATATTTTTATTTGTCGAAATGAAACGTTGGTTAATATTGACAAAAGACAACGTAGGAAGGCCAGCAGAGGAGGTCGGAGAAGCGCCGCAGACAGAAAGGCCATCGTCCTCAGGTACGAAAAGAGGCGCATCCATCAGCACTCCAATCAGTTTGATGAAATTTGACATAACAACAAGTAAAATAATGAGTAAATAACTATAAAGTCATATTATTTTAGACTGTGCTATTTTGTGTTGTCAGTGTTTGGATAGACCTAATAGAGCTTGTTTATGGCCTCACGCCGTGTTGAATGTTGCGCCATCTTGGGAGGATGGCTGCTAGTGCGTTCAATGCAGTATTTTGTTTTTCCTGTTTGATTAGGAAATATAACTACGGTAGGTTGATCTTGCTGTGTTAAAAACTGCAATAGCATTACGCAGAGTCCTTCATGGAAAAGCCCCTTGTTCTTTCACTTTCGATTTCTCAATATGTCAAATAAAATAAGTAACGCTACATATCAACACAATAATAGCAGTGGAGTATGATCCTCTCAAGATGGCGGCACCACTGCAACATGCAACATAGGTCGTGAAGTCAGCTTCACATTCTCTATTAGCGTAGTTGCGCACAATGTTTGTATACTTTAGCCACCTCCGAGGATAGTGGGGATCTCGAATCCCTGGCACTGTTATTTTGGGGATTGCGGGCAGAAAAATTTGATTGGAAAGCTGATCATCAGTTACCACTCCGAGGTTTCTGACTGTCCTGGAAGGACACCCAGTCGAATGGAGAAGTTGTGATGATTTTGTTCATTATCATTTCAAAAAGTGAGGGGACACACTGCATTTGTTTTTTCTGTATTCAGGGGCACAGAATCTGAAGTCTTGTGCAAGGGCAATGGATCCCGCTATACTAAAGCAACTAACAGTCACTGCAAATTACTAGTGCAATATTTACATCGTGTTAAAAAACATTCAACTGTTATATTTATCTTTATACCATAGTCTGTTTGAATACTCGATTCTGATTGGCTGGAAGGTGTGCATCCCCAAAAAAACCTAATTTTCACCCGTCTGATCAAAAATGACACTGTAAACATCAAAAACAGCTTTAACTTGGCAAATGACCATGGTATAAGCGGGATAATCCACAGCTAGCCGTGCACTAAAGGATTTAAATGCACTTTGAAAGGGCAACCACCCTCCGCTTCAAGTCTGCTCTTTTCTACATATACCACCTCCCAGGGTCCAATTATGGCTATCCTGATTTTGCCAAGTGGTTGATGTCTTTAGGACAACATCATGTTGACCCTGGGACAACATTTAAATCAACCAATCAGATTTCAGAAATAAGTTTACAGTTTATTTTCAATTTAATCTTCCAACCAGGATTAGGTGCTTCTAGACCATTGTTTTTCACTTATCATTTCCCTCTGATTTTAGGGCCTTCTGGAAACTTGCAAAAACCTTTACTCATTGGGTTCCCTGTGGTGGAATGAACCATGGAGACACATGTAAAGATACAAACACCCTCAATTAAAACAAAGAATACAGATATGGTTTAAGGTAAGATTTGGAAATGGAAACAGAAGGGGAAGATTTAATATTGAGAGGAAGACTGTTCCAAAATCCGGGCGCAGCCACCGAGAAAGCCCCATCACCTTTTGTTTTGTAACGTGAACGAGGAACAAAAAGAAGACACTGATTAGAAGAGCGTAGAGATCTTGAAACATTGTGCAGAACAAGAAGATCACTGATGCACTGAGGGGCAAGCCCATGGAAAGCTTTATAAACAAAAAGCAAGATCAACTCGGGACTTGACCGGTAACCAACGGAGAGAAGCAAGAACAGGAGTAATGTGCTGATACTTTTTCGTTCCAGCCAAAAACCTGGCTGCTGCGTTTTGAACCATCTGCAAACGATTTACAGCTCAATTAGGTAAACCCAGGTATACGAAATTACAAATATACTAACGTTGAGGTGATAAATGCGTGAATAACGGTTTCAAGGTCTTTCTTAGAAAGCATCATCTTGATTTTGGCAATAGATCTTGGCTGAAAGACACTGCTTTTAACAATAGCACTAATTTGCCTGTCAAAAGTCCAATTGGAATCTAAAATGACACCAAGATTTTCAACATGAACATTTGGAGATAAAGAACCAAGTTGATTTATTATGTCAGAGGTCATAACTGGTGGGGCAAAGATAACAATTTCAGTTTTATCTTTGTTTAATTGTAACAATTTCTTTACACATGTTCCTTATCAATAATACAAAGACTTTTTTATTTACTGGCTGTTTTCAAACTAAAGAACATGTTTTTCAAGTTAGTCAGCAGTAATTGTGGTGGACACAGCACTTCATGTAAACAGGGCTCTGTAAATGACTTGTATGGGGGATTTGGTTTTGGCTTTGTTAATCAGTGTCTCTCAGCCAGTTAAGAGGTACATTTAGCATTAGATGGCATATGTACACAATTTGATCAGCTGGCAATTTTCAATGCACATTTGTGATTCATGTGAAAAGTCATTTATTTGTGATGTACCACCCTGCTAAAACATAGTATTACATCAATTCTAGTGGTTTCCATAAAAATACCATTATGAGCCACATCATTTTTTAAAAGTCTTGGGCATTAATTGGTGTTCTATTGATTCCCATCTGCATCTCTTGTGTTTTGGGCAGGGTTCTGTTATTTTTTCAGCAGGGCAACCAACATAATATAAAGAATATCCTGTGTATAATCTTAAGATTTTCATTTAGTTTGATTTTGACTGATTAAGGACATGTCAAAGATCCTTACAGTAAATCGTATTGAAATAAATGGTTAAAATCAAACTCTACTGGTCACTAATAACTAGATTTTAAACCATGATTTTAAACCATGACGCTGTTCTTTATAGGTTTTTCTGTAAAGATAAAGACTTGTTAATGTTTAACGTTAATTCATCTTTGCACTGTATTCAGTTTTCCACAGAAACATTTGTGGAGTTTATTTCTGCTCTTTATTTGTGGTTCTGAATGTTTTCATCTAATTTCACTGTTTTTTTCCTCACTTTCTGGTGATCTGTATATTTCACGAATGCACTCATACATAACAGAGATGTTTGATGGATCATTCAGTCAGAAATAAAAACTCTTTTATCATTTATTCACTCTCATGTCATGTCAAACTTTCTTTCTTCTTCAGAACTCTACAGAAGATATTTGAAGAATGTTGATAATCAATCAGCACTGACCCTCATTGTCTTCATTGTATGAAGACAAAACCGCTGAGAGATTTCTCAAAACATCTTTTGTGTTCCACTCAAGTAAGACTGTCAGGCAGGTTTACTGTGGCGGGGCGGTAAAAAAAACTGGCTTTTACACCCTGCCCCCAAATCACAAGGACGAGGGAAACGATATATAAGAGGATCAGAAAGTGAAGTTTGTGAGTGTGAGGGGAAGGAAGGCAAACGTGTCGGGTACCTGAAACCGGGTGTGACTGTCAAAATCCCGGAGGAAACTGGATCTGCATTGTTTGGTGGTCGTGACGAGACTCCAGTCCGGTTCATCGCTGTAAGTATTTCAGTAATTTGACTTCATCCTTTTAAAACTACAAAATTATATAGATGCTGAAAAAACATGTAAGACTGTTTGTTTTTGTCTTCCCCATTGATGGTTTCTTGTTTTCTCAAAAAACATACTTCGAGTGTGTTGTTTGTCATGTGAACTTATTATAGATCTGTGTTTATTCTTTTGAGCTTGATCCAGGAAGTGTATATATGAAGACTTTGTTTCCAAAATGAGATAACTCAGTTTTTTACATTTTTCAAAAATCATGTTTTTTATTATGTTATCATGTTTTTGTTGTGTTTTATTGTGTTAGTTAGCTGTATTTTTTGAGTTACTATGTCTTAGATCAAAACAAACCAACTGCATTTTGATTGACATTAATTGGAATGCACAATAAAAAAAACTTGATTTTTGAACAATTAAAAAAATGGAGTTATCTCATTTTGGAAATACACTCTTCAAATATACATTAGAAATAATTTCCCGTGGCAAATGTTGTCTTGTCTGGCACCCTAACAATTTGATTTAGGTCTTTACCTAACTGCAGATTTAATTTGGGGGCTGCCACCATTACATAAGCGCTGCCCGAGCAGGGACATAAACCTGAATCCTAGACGTTGATTTTACACATTACTCATGACTTGAGGTTGGTTATGGTCAACACTTTAATATTGTGTGCATGTATTGTGGTTTCTATATGAAGGAGTTCAAGTGAAAATGGTTTTAACTGTTAACTAATTGTTGGACATGAACAGTGTTGGGACAGGTCCATGCCGAACAGGATTGTCGGGTAATGTAAATTTACTTGGCCAACACTCCTTCATTTTCATACATTTGCATTTCAGTTGGCATACTACACTTTGGCCCAGTTTTGCAGACAATCTTAGCTTAAAGGCAAGGTGTCCGATTTCTCTTAGCCGTTGTTGATTTTCAAATCCCTAAAACAAACACGCCCCTACCCCCATCTTTCGCTTTGGTCAGCGCTCGGCTCGGCTAATGTCCGTCCTGTGCACCTTACTGCTGAGTGGCTACAAGGTTGTTTTGGTACTCGGCCCCACTCAGTTGTCTAAAGCATAATTCAGCAATCAGTTACCCCGCCTTTAAGCCAGAAATAAGACGTTTTTTAGAGACAAAAAAATGGCACTGACATAATATGTCAAGATAAGTCAGGGCAAGGTTTTTTTCAGTTATGTTACAGCTCATACTATCCTTAAGCCTTATACGTTTGCATACCACTGTAACAATCAGTCTAATGAAGGCACGTTTAAAGAACCCATGTGCAGTTAAATAAAGGAACTTATTGACAACTTCACCTTGACACTCACCAAGGGCAGAGTTACACAAACAAAGCTAAGCCACAGACAATGAAACATGAGGGGGAGTGCCAAAGAATCAGTGAATACTGTAGCTATAGCAACAGATGAGGTGGGTGTGGTCAATGGTTCAAGTCCATGTTAACAGACAAACAAACACAAGAGTGAAACGAGACACACTGCAGAGTTTAGCTCAACACACCTGTCTGGAAGTTTCTAGGGTGCTTCTCAATATGCCTCCTCGTCTCCTCGCTCCTCCATCCTATGACCCGGAAACCGATCTAGCTCAGCCATCTTTAAGGACATCTCAATTCTTTAATTGCACCCAGAGGAGGGGAGGGGTGAGGAGGATTTCTGAGGTCTCATGAGCAAGGATTACGCAACCCTTTGCGGAAGTGTTTTATGGACTACACCTGACCCGTGTCAAAGTCCGTTAAGGGTAGTCGTGCTTCTACTCGGCGGCCATGTTTGCAACGCGCCTCCGCGCAGTTGTTACATAATTTTACATAATTCAAACAAGACGTGAATGGAGAGTACTGATATTTTTACAATCGCAGGCTAAAATCCCAATTGAACAACATACTTAAAAGAAAACATTTAAAAATGACGTAACCATACCATAACGTTTGTTTCCTATGATCAAATTGCGCTTAAAAACATTATTTTTCATGTTGCTTTAGATACTATGTATGCGCAAAGCTTCGCTAGGCCTGGCATGTTGCGAGTTGCTTTCCTCCCTGTTCATTTCAATGGAAGTGACGCATCTTGTTAATATTAAAGGGGCCATGAATTAAGACCTCAATTTTAACCCGAGCTTTTGTTGTATAAGAGGGACTCATATTCAAGCGAACATCCTGTAAGTGTCAGAACTGAAAACGCCCTTGTTACTGAGATTACATCTGTTATTGACACCAGGCTCAGCGAACGCCAGGTCGTGGAATGCATCTATGACGTCATTGATATGTTGAACACCGCCTCCACAGAAAAATATCAACAACTACTTCTCTAGCCCCGCCCACTGGTTCACGAATGACTTTAGCCACACATAGTACACACTCCCGCATTTGTGATGATTGACAAACTGGTAACCATAGCGACATATACATATATTTCGGCTAAAGATTTGTTTTGTCCGTCAGTTAAAACCGCTGATATGCGCTGTGTTGTGTTTATGCTCGGAAGGCTCCATCACACAGCGCTCTTTTGCTGTGTTGCCATTTTTGTTAATAATAAGCGCTTTTATGCTTGTTGTTTGGTCTCAGATCAAAAAGCCTCGGCACTTAGGGCATAATAAATGGTCTGTTGCAGATTTTAAGAATTTTGGGTTTTATAAAATATATAAACAATTTGCATTTTAAGTTTGTTTTTGTGTTGTCTTCATTTGCTTATTTTTTCTGTGAAGATCTGGCAACCCTGTCACTTTAGCGAAGGGCTCTCGAGGGCGGCTAGCCCGTTGTCAAATGTGCAAAAGTGAGGACTTCTTTCACTGTTATTTTTATTTAGAGCGACCAAGCAACAAACATGCAACATTGTGCAGCGCCTGGTTGTGGAAGAACACAGTCGCTTCCTTCGGATTCTAATATTAGGAATGCGTGGTTGAAGTTTATTTTTAAGATAGAAACGGAGAGACTAGATTAAAAAGCAGTGCTGTGCAGTCAATTTTGGATCAGACAGGAATGGCGCAGCAATCTTATGTGAGTAAAACATATTTGTACTATCCGTCACTATTGCTTTGTTAGAGATCGCTTGATATGTCCTGATAATGGGTGTTTCTCAAACGCAAGGACGCGTCCTGGGCAGGTTGCAAATCTCAGCTGCCACGTCATCAAGTGCCGCCGAAGGACATCTCAAATAGAAGTATGCTTGGAAGGAAGCTTTCGCGTTATGTCCTTTGTTCAGGCTGTTTTGCAGGATACAACAACTGTATCCTTCGCTACCTGAAATCACCCACAATCCTTTGCACACGTTCCCAAAGAACATCACGAGAATTCAGTCAGCACTTTCTTCACATAATTTTTATGTAATAAAAGACAAAAAAAATGAGTAATTAAATATGTATAATGATTTATAATATGGTACATGACATTATTAAAATGAAAAGTTGAATCTCTTAATATTATTTAATGGACCTGAGCTAACATGAGCTAAAATGAACTGTTACGTTGTTATGCACAACATTATTATACACGACTGAAAATAGAATGAACAATAGGAGATGCTCTCTCTATGGTTTTATTTATTTTTCTGTGGTCACACATGACTTCTCTCTTTAAAGTAACCGCGGAGGCGGAAACAGTAATGACGTTGCCATGCGCTCTTACTAGACCGTCTCATTCTAGCGTTTAATGTTGAAGAGGACTCTAAACATCTACCTTTAGAAGGACTGCTCTAGGCAGGAGGCAGCCTCACTAGTATGTGTCCTTGCTAGTGGTGGGCGGATCGATCCTGAAGTATGGATACTTTCGATACTGAGATTGTATCGAAAAGGATCGATCCTAACATAAAAATATCGATACTAATGTGTTTTTAGTTTTTACTACTGATTTTATTTATTTACTAATGTAGCTAATACTTGTATAATGAAGAAAAACTACTTCCCATACACCTAGTTTTGCACACGTTACGCCTCCCTGCCCTGCTGTGTTTTGTAGTCCGCTATCACGTGACTCAGCAGCGCCAAGCGCAAGCGCAAGCGCGCAGACGCAGCTGCAGCTGCAGCCAGCGAAAAGAAGAGGAGCATCTGTGGAGTTTTTTCACCTCGGTGAATAAAAACACTGCGAACTGCGATGTATGGCAGTGGGCCTTTGGGGGTAAAAAGCCAAAGATTGAAAGTACTTTATTATTTAAGCACTTTATTTCCTTTGTTTCTCAATTGTGTGCACTTTGTTTATAAATTCACTTAAAAAAGTGTAATGAAAGGGAACAATGTTAATTTGTTCTATTATTTTCTAAACATAACACTGAACAAAAATGGAAAAGCAGTTTTAAAATCTTTGTTCTTCATGTTACTATTTTCCAGTAATAATTTGGTGCAAACATGTTTGCAAATTCGATTACAGTAATAAATAACTAAATAAATAGATTTATTTGGTTTAAATGATGTTCAGTGTTTTAACATCTACATGATTAATTAGCCTACAGGCACATTAAGAGCACAAATCACAAAATATTTTAGTGGTCATGAAAATGTATTCAGATTTAGCATATTAATGATGCATTCATCTGATAAATCATGACATTTCATCTACAGGAAAGTAAATGTAAGTTCAAGTGAATGCTTTTTAAAAGTAAAAAGTATTGGTATCGGTATCGATATCGGCAATACTGGCCCTGCATTTACTTGGTATCGGATCGATACCAGATTTTACAGTATCGCCCACCACTGTCCTTGCGTTTGAGAAACACCCATTGTGTAACCTAACATTACGTATCTCCAACTAAGTTTACTACGCAAACTGTTATCCAATCATAGCAGTGGGCGTATATTTCTAAGTCTTCAATGCGTTACCATTAAAACAGAGCGTTTGGCGAGATGGCCTTAAAACCCGGGTAGAAAATAGCCTATATATAGTTTATTTTATTAGCATAATAGAATTCAATAGACTGCAGATTTATCATCACGGGTAATGAAATTACTTTTATTTTTTCTGTCAAATTTGTATGCAATGTATAGTTTTAAAAAGCTTATAAAGCTCTTTTTATTAAGCTTATAAGTAAGCTACTTATTAAGCCCAAAGAGTGAATGTTGTCTCTCCTCTCTTCTCGATTTATAAATCCTAAACACTCACTTTTTAAGACTTGTATATTGTTGATTTTGGACTTTATAGCTGATGTAAAACAATATTTGTTAGAGAAGTCTAGTCACACTATGTCATGGTCAGTTTAAATACATTATCTTATATTATAATAAGTAATTTATATTAAATTCACATATTTAGGCAGGCTTTTATGTCATTTTGATTTGTTTGTTGCTTAGACTGCATGGCTTTGACTTTGCAAGGTGGCATGAAAGGTCTTAAAAAACAGGGTTGGCTTCATCCAACTGTCTGCCAAAAGTAGGGAATGTAAACTTGAGATAGCGGCTCTTTACTATGGAAAGAGCCTTCCATTTAAATAACATCCATGTAAATAACATATTAAAACTAGTGTAGGAACTGACAAATGTAATTGATATAATTTTATTTTCATTTTGCACTTAATGTTGCACATATGTTATTTCAAATGTATATTTAGATACACAGTTGCATTGTAATTTTACATACTGCATTGCCATTTTGCAGATTGCATTTCAAATTGAAGATAGCTAATATGCTGGATACTTTACAGAATTCTAAGCGATTCTAAGCGAAGCAAAGTGATGGACGTAACGTGATGGACGTAGGTGTTGCATGTAAAATGAGGAAATGCGATGATATCGCTATAGAGGGTATGCACGTGTTGTCACTTTCCCACGTGAGCACGCCGGAATGCGCCCGCTTGAGTGGTAAAACACTGGGCAAAATGAATGGTTACAATATCATTAAACACAATTCCGCGCAACATTTGAGTGTCTAAGAACACCTGATTCCTTTGTAAGTCATAAGGTAGTCGTAAGGATCACCGTCGAGTCCAGCTGCTTGTAGTTTCAGCAAATAATTGCGTGTTTTAGTCCCGGTTTTTTGTTCCTCCTGTTGAATGCAGCCATTTTGCCTTAGTTTTACCACTCATTCATGTGGGAAAGTGACGTCAATGCATACCCTCTATTGTCCGATCGGGCTATGCACACAGGCATTCTGTTCCGGTTTCCATAAAGGAAAGAACTGTCAGCTACTGAAGCTTCAAATCATACATGGGGGTTCCTGGTAAATTTACAATGCTGTGTGAGCGCGAAAAGGAAAAGGTGAAGAGTCATATGTGTAGTTCAAAAAGTTCAAAACGGTCCGTTTCCCTTGTTTCTAGTGCAGGGGTGTCGAAATTCGGTCCTGGAGGGCTGGTGTCCTGCAGAGTTTAGCTTCAATCCTAATCAAACACACCTGAACCAGTTTATCACGATCTCACTAGGTAGACTACACTATAAAAATTCCATTAAAAAACGTCTGAAAAAGTTTATATTGCAAGACTGTTTTGTACGTAATAAAATAACTATGTTCAACTAATTACAGCTGAGAAGTGAAGAAGTAAGTAAACATAAATATATTAAAATGAAAACTAAAAAATAATGAAATCGAAAGACATGTTGATGTTATCGCTGTCTGTAGATTATGTTTGAAAATGAAGAAGCTGACCTACATTTAATTGATCGATTGAAATGTAGCTGCTGTGTCATGCATTCTGACTTCTTTACACTGTTAAACGCGCTGGCTTCTCATGCTTAACAACATGGTCAACTTGTTCAAAAATGAGTTGGCTGTATGACGTAGTGTTTCTGTGCTTGATACACTCCACCAGCACTCCAACTTTTTTCAGAAAGTTTTTTATAATTCTGGATCCCTGTGACGACACATATTCCTTTTATTGTCCATTCTCCCGGAAAAGCAAGGCAAAGGCGAAAGAGCCTACCGACGAGCGAGACCCGCTTACCATCAAGATCTCGTTACTGTTGTGATAGTGAAGTTTAGGTGTGTCTGTTTGTTTCAGTGATGTATGTTATATAAACGGTGGATATATCGCTGGATTTGGAGATGGTTTGAAACTGAAAGATGCGGTCCAAGTGCTAAAACATGCCGGACATGAACTGCACACAGTAAGTCAAACTAAGTCATACGTCTGTGTTTTGTTGGCAATCGGCGTGTACGTGCATAATGTAGAAAACAGGAAGGGATTAATGTGATGATGTGTTGTGTGCTCGTGCTGTAGTTCCATCCCACTCTCCTCACTAGTCCCAACTAAAGCTGCTGTTCTTCCGGAAATAATCGTAAAGCTGTAGCTCTCTTTTATAAATGTGATCAAACTAAATACTCTTCAAAGATACGACGTATGCAATACTACTGTATAGGCGGCGGCGCTAAATATTAATATGAGATTGGCAGAAACTGAGTGTGTTACCCGATCTGGCATGAATCGTGGGGTAAGAACCCAGATGCAGGCAGCAGTTAAGGGGTTAACACAAAATATTTATTAAATTATAGAGATGGGACGTTTGACACTAAGGCTTCGAAGCCTGTTTTACTCTATTGAAGCAGACTGATTCGAAACTGTGTCGAGGCTTGTATCAAATGTATGTGATCACGTGACCGATGACGTTTGAGGCTTCATACGTCACAATTCAACACCTGAAGCGATGTGACTGATTCAAATCTTTGCCGTGCCTTCATTCATTATAAGGAGACGCAAAATGCTCTTAATGCAAATCAGAAAATCTAAAGCCAGGGATGTCCTTATAATCAGTTCCACCATCCACTGAATTGCATATTGCAACATATTTTAAACATTTTACTAGTAAAGTGACATTTCAAAACGTTGTAACGCTTTCATGTGTGGACAATGATTCTCAGACTGAAGATACAGCTGGTATTGCTTTTGTGTTAACTGGAATCAACAAGATGTGAATCATTAGAAAGTGGCTTCTATAATTGCAGCTGACCACTGGTAGGGTCTATCTTTGAGGCTTTGAAGCTTTGAATCATTTTTGGTACAATCAGGAAAAAGCCTCAAAAGCTTCACAAGGCTTCATCTGCCCATCTCTATTAAATTATAAAACAAAAACCCACGATGGGGGAACAAACACTAACAAAGAGACTTCTCAAAAAGACAAACAAAAACTTCCCTCAAGGGGGAAAAACGAGAACTAAAATAATAAACAAACCAAACTCACATTAAGGGGCAGGGCAGGAACAAGATCATTTAGACAGAGACTCACACGTACGAGGGACTATGAACATTGAACAATGAACCGACACGGGACAGAAAGAACAGAGGCTCTAAACGGGGAACACTAACGAGGGATGATTACACAGGGAAGGTGACGGGCAGGTGACAGGGATCAAACACTAATGGGAAGCTATCGAGGGAAGGAGAGGGCCGGACTTAAGGTCAGTTTATGGTTCTGCGTAGGACCTACGCCTACCGTCTAGAGACGAGACACCGGAGAGAACGCATATTATGTCGTGACAGGAGGTTCTGCCGCATGACCAACCATGACACAATCTTTAATGCTAGCCTATTTTTGACGGACACCATGTCCAAGCAGCACAGTTCTATGTCAAAATAAACGTCCCTGTGCAGACTTCCGTACGTATTTCACATCGCATCCTTGGCAGGAGACCCGAAATGCACGACGAGAGGTTTATCCACAAACAAAACCTTATTTTTTATATAGGTTATTTTGTGGTAAAATAATGTTTTTTAAGTGTAGTAAAACCATGATCAATTTTCATACGGAAACAAAGCATGACATAGCAATAAGCACTACAAAAAACCGCACAAACCTAACCATTTGTTTTACTTTCCCATGTTGTAACCCCTAAAACACGAAAAATGTTGCATCCATGTTGTATATCGTAGTATGGTATTAGGATTTAATCATTTGCTCTTAAGGTAAATCTGTTCATTAAGACAAATAATTATATTCACACATCAGGTTATTAGAGAAGTACGGTGGCCTACTAGTGCACATGACAACGAAATTTAAAAAGCAAATATAAGTTCACAACACAACGCAATCAAGCTACAACACAACGGAATAAAGCCACAACACAACGGAATCGAGTCACAACACAACGGAATAAAGCCACAACACAACGGAATAAAGCCACAACACAACGGAAATGCTCCCGACCACTAGGGGGCACCAAAGTTCTTATTATTGTTCTATATTTTTATGGGCACATTCGGCACTTCCGTGCTTGGTTCAGTGCAGACAGCAGTGGGAGAGAGATCCGGGAGAGCATTAAGGATTTTCAAGCTGATTATTAAAGCCGAGGACAAACATTCTAAGACTTTTTCTTTCAACTGGAGCGGATTCTAGTCAGAAAACAGCACACGACTGCTTAAGACCACTATACACATTAACACATTAAATTACTGATGACGACTGGACTTTCTGCTAAACCAACAAATCTATTGATCTATTTACTGATATAGATGAGCAACCTTATATAGATTAGCAAGATATTCCCGTTTCGTTAGTCATAAAACCGCAATGCTCACGTTTATTTACACTTGGTTATGCGTTAATTGTTTTAGAGGTTATGCATGCATAATAAAGGTTAAATAAATTGGTAATGAAAACAATATTTAATAGAGTAATCAATTATTCGTAACAGTAAAAAAACGAATGCAGACTTAAGTCCAGAGCTTGCTCACTGAAACTGAGATAGGAGACTGTGGCATTGTCTGGATCTAAATGCAGACTTAAGCCCATTGCACATTGAGTCCGAAATTTGCGTCCGTTAAAAAACCTTTAAAGTTGAAAAGTACTTTAATCAAAATAATAATAAAAAATACAACGTGTTTTGATCGCTGGATCGAAATTTGATTGCTTAGCCATGTTTAAAACAAGACTGTATGTTCTTCTGTACCCTTACACACACACACACACACACACACACACACACACAGACAGCGTAAACTATAGCTTTTATTTTCGATTGACAATATGTTAGCTTAAGATGGCTATCCTTTTTCATGAAGGAAAACGTTTCGTTGTAATTGCACCTGCTGCTGTGTGGTTTTTGTAAATAATTTGCATTTGTAAATAATAAAACGTGTATTTTCCTTGAAAACAGCCGTGTTTGTCATTTAAAAACATCTATATAATAATATCCCAATAATAGCTTATTCAGTTGTATTTTGTCAGATTTTCTCAAATTTTTCCTGTCTTGTTCCTCATCGTTTCAAGTGCATTCATAATGTCAGTGGCAGGTGGCCATGGTAAATATAAATTAAGGCAAATATAAATGGCATGGTAAATATAAATTATTTAACCAAAGGTTAAATAATGCATACAATCATAAATAAATGTGGACACAGCCATTTATTTCCGTATTCCATTTGACAATATTTAGCTAAAGATCGTGTAATCAAGGAATTTGTTTTTAATGCACATCATTGCTGTTTGTTGTTCTGCATTTACCAAAGAAAATAAGTAATACAATAAAATAAAAAAACTAAATATTTTCCTTTCAATGCTCATCGTTTAATTTTTGATTAAATCGTTTTTGGCCGTAGTCATTTAAAGTCTTGATTATTTCAATTCATATACACACAATAGAAGCAAAGCATGAAAAACATTAATTCTTTAATTTCAACGTTAAAGAAATCATTTCATTTACACGCTTAGCCTATTGTAAATACGACCAATGTATAGCTCACAATACAGTTTCTAGCATTTAAAATCATTTAAACACATATGCACAGTTAAAAAAAAACTCTACGAGTCTACGATATGTCGGTGGAGGTTTTGGAATTCATTCTTTCAATCCAAATTATGTAGGCTAGCTATATTGAAGCAGCGGAGGTTAACTCATATGCTGGTTGTTAAGGCAGAATGCCAATGCAAATAGGCGACAATGCAATGCAAATATAATCTTATGGTGTATTTACAGTATATATGATGTTTGTGTAAATGTGATTCGAAGCACCGGGATTATCCTCTGTTATTAGTTTTGAGTGGCAGTCGTGAATGTCTATAGCTCATTTCCAGTGGGAGACATGCGGTAAGCTGCAAAACGCGAGGGTTTCGTTGGCGGCACGGAGGTGGTGCGCAAGCGGTGCCCAAAATCCTTCCACTGGCACGACTCTTCGCAAGCGCTCTTTTTGTGAACGGCATCCACGCTGGCTTTAACCTGTCAACATTTTAGTGAGCTCAAAACACGGAGAACATAGTTTTAATAATGGAATTCCCGAAGTTATATGACCTAACAAAAAGAAGACAAATACAGAGATTTAAATAAAGAATACAGAGTGGGTTGATTTGCAAGTTAAAATACACGATACGTGTAAAATGTCATAGTAAACTGTGCCTAAAATGAGCGTCATTAGTATTTGTCATTACCGCAAAAATTAATATACATCAACTTAAGGCTGGTTAGTGACCTTGAACGTCCGCCCAGAGACATTTTCACTATGAGAGACAGCAGCAATGCAGCAACTCTGTCCAACTGCCAAGTCTGGTGAAAGGGCCATAACATACATTAGAATGTCATGACTGGCCAATCAAAATCAAGCATTCAAAAGCGCTGTGCAAATGTGTTCATATGAGATTGTTTGCCATTGACATTCAGTTTTTCCACAGTAGAGCACACTTTCCTTTTAAATGCTTTACACAAGCAAAAGGCTACCAAAACCACTAAAACAACCCCCAGTAAAACGCGCACCTCCTACCCGGCATGACCTAATTTATCATGCCGAAAGTGCCCCCTAGTGGTCGGGAGCATTTCCGTTGTGTTGTGCCTCTATTCCGTTGTGTTGTGGCTCTATTCCGTTGTGTTGTAACTCGATTCCGTTGTGTTGTGACTCGATTCCGTTGTGTTGTGACTCGATTCCGTTGTGTTGTGACTCGATTCCGTTGTGTTGTGACTCGATTCCGTTGTGTTGTGGCTTGATTGCGTTGTGTTGTGAACTTATATTTGCTTTTTAAATTTCGTTGTCATGTGCACTAGTAGGCCACCGTAGAGAAGTGTGAACTAAATTATGATTTCCGAAGCACTGGTCTATAGCGGACATGCAGTTTAAGAAGTGTATCTTTATGTCTGTCATTTGCTGACATGTGAGTAATGCATGTGGGCTTACCTTCATATGCCAATGCAAGTCTACACCACTGAGAGACAAGGTGAAGGCAAATTAAGATGCCATGTATGTTTGAAGTACTTATAGAGCAGTCAAGAAAAGAGGAAAACACAAGCATTTGGCTGAATATGGTAAATAAACCAAGTAAAACAATTACCATCCAATCCTTTAAACCAGGAACACTCTAAGAGCTGAAACCAGAGCTGAGAGCACTATATGTTTTGCTCATTTGAAGTCAATTCACAGCGCTTCAGATGACGCATTGTCTGAACAAGTTGACCATTTTACTTTTTAAGTTTATTTTAAGGATATACTTTCACATGTCGAAAGTTTCCTAAATTTAACTACATTTTACCTGTAGTACACAATCCAGCACGCAACCTGTCCAGTGTATGAAAAAAAAGCTATTTACATATACAAAAAAATCAAGCTACTTCATATCCTTGCAGACCTCTATTGCGCAGTTGCTTTGTGTAAGAAAACATAGCCTATATAGACACTCAAAAACAAAACATAAGAAAATGGTGAGGATAAAATGAAGAAAAGGTGATTCAAGGTATACTTTGTGCATGTAAAGTTTGGATCTAAAGCAAACTGTCTAACAACAACAATTAAAACCTACTTTAAACTAAAAGTAAACAGAAACACTTACTGTAGGATAGAATGTCTACTTCTTGAGTTTCCTACACAATCAGATGTCCAGCACAAAATAATAAAAGAGGTTTGACGCTGAAAAGAACCCAACAGTCTGCTGTATATGTCAGTAAATCTGCGAATAGTGTCTAATGTTAAGGGGTTGCCACAGAAAGCCCTTTAAACTAAAACAGATGTGCAAAGACAACTCTTAATAACAGGATGTGTGAGATTTGACTATTCTAAATGTTCTAAAGAATATCAGTTTAGAATCATATAAACAATTATGAAAAAAAGGTCAAGGTCATCATCAATCATACCTGTCAATCATTTTGACACAATTAGGGTTTGGTACCGTTCACTTTTAGCCGGTACCGGTACCAAAACGGTACCTGGAATTCGGTGCCGGTACCAAACGGTACCTTTTGTCAGTACTTTACTTTATTTATTTCAGTGAAACAAAGTCCAAACCTCTCAATTCAAACATTTTGTTGAAATTTTACACAAAGACTATAGAAATAACTACATAATTATTATTACAACCAGCTTATTCTATTTCCTCGTCACACACATAATCATTTATTCATGCAGTGTGATAATTTACCTAAACCATGAGGCCTCCGCCATTAACAGACCGTTAGATAATATAGAAAAACAAAACTTGAAAAGTCTACAAAAATATTTTTAACAGCATCATTACTGACAATAACAGATTGATTTGTAATATACATTTTTATCAGAGATACTGAAAGAATTACATATAAATATATAATGTTGATCATACAATAACACATGATGTAAATGCGCATCAGTCTCCTGCGGCGCTTTAAACTGCACCTTGACGGTTGGCCTCACTCACCTCTTTCCACCCACTGCTCTAATCTGTCTCTAATAACTTTGTTTCAGGACTTCATGAGATGATTTTATTTATTGGTGGACAGAAAACACAAAGCGCCTTAACAAACTTAAATGTTCAGCGCAGTGTTATGTGTGTGCGTGCCGGCTGCGTCTGAGCGCGCATTTCCTTAACGCGAGTACATGCTTAATTTTCTAAACAAGAACAAGTGAAATAAATAATATAAATATGATAACCATATGTACAGTCGAGTGTTTATTTTCATTTTGTACGTTGATAAGGACAGCCTGCTTTATTAGCGGTTTTAGTTTCGCTTTTGCGTGAAGCAAGATGTTCTCTCTCTCTCTCTCTCTCTCTCTCTCTCTCTCTCTCTCTGTCTCTGTCTCTGTCTCTGTCTCTGTCTCTCTCTCTCTGTCTCTCTCTCTCTCTCTCTCTCTCTCTCTCTCTCTCTCCCTCTCTCCCTCTCCCTCTCCCGCTCCCTCTCCCTCTCTCTCTCTCTCCCGATGCGTTCTCGAGTACTGAAATTTGGCACAGATTGATTTAATGTGACTCGATATCAATTACCGACGTAATTCGGTCGGTGCCCTTAAAAGTACAGAGTCCGGTACCCAACCTAGACACAATAGACGCGAGTTTCCATCACTCTGGTTTTATTCGCATTTTGAAGTTTCGCATCAGAAACGAGTGATGGAAACCCCAAATTTCGAATTAAAAACCTTAATTCGCAAAAGTTTTTACGCTCGCTTGAGGTGGTTTTCACTTTTGGAAAAAGGGTTATGCGAATAATGGGAGATGGAAACGCATTTGCCGAATAAATTCCTCCAAAAAGTAGTAACTGCACTATGAGACGGCGTAACCTGACTAACCAGAGAACTGATCTTGTTACACAGCATCAGAAATGTTGTATGGTCATTCTTAAAGCCTGAGCAAAGTCGTCAAAGTATTTCTGTAATTGCCTCTTAGAACTGTCACGACTGTGTTTCCCAACAGCAGCATCCACAAAAGCACCGCATTTATTGTGTTTCGTAATCGTCTGCTTGCGCAAGTATTATTCTATATGAAAATATTATATTCAGTGGCTTCTCTTACTTTTCTTACTGATATTTAGTGCAGTTTATTAGGAAGTGACGGTTGACTATTTGGATGGAAACGGTGCTTATTCGAAAATGTTTTATGCGATATTCCAATTTTGCGCATAAGTAAATTCGCAACTTTGGATGGAAACCCGGCTAATGACTATATATAGCCTACTCTGGTTAGTCAGGTTGCAGTTATAGTAACTTTTTGGAGTAATCCATCTCCCATATGCCAGTGTTAATTTTGACAGCAAATTTTGATTTAGTTTTAGTCATAGTCTTTTGACGAAAATGCAATTTAGTTTTAGTCACATTTTAGTCAACCCCATCATTTTAGTTTTAGTCTAGTTTTAGTCGACGAAATATGAAAAACATTTTAGTCGAATAAATATACATTATATTTAGTCTACTAAAATCTAAATGGTTTAAATATTTACAATGGTGTAATTAAATGTTCCATACAAAGATTCAACTGTTTTGACATAATTTACTTCACCTTAGAATGAAATTAAACCAGGTCATTACCTTTATTTTTCAGAAAAGTTCAGATAACTAGATTTGCATTGTTGGAACCAGATATTAGACCATGAACGACATGTTCCAGTTCATTCAATCCCTTTGACTCAATTGACTCGTTAAGTAGGGTGTTCATTCAGTTCATTCAACCAATGAAACGCTCTGACAGGGCTCACACTCAAAGGCTATTGGCTCATGGCATGCCTCTTTGAAGAAAGAGCTGCACTGTCTTTGCTTGAACAGCAATGAATGAGAATAGCTTTCAAAAAGACATATTATATAAATTGATTACATTTTTTAGTCATGCAAACATGTTACATATTGGTGAATGTACAGTTTGACTCACTTCATCACTTCTATAATCAGTAGAGGACAGCGCTGGTTTCTTTTGGCTGACTTTATGTTGCATTTCATGTATGCAGCAGCTCGTGTTAGATAAGTTAACATTGGCATATAAAAACCTTTGTGCTGCCTTCGTAATGTGTTTCGGGGTGACTCGCCTGCAGTCGCGACTTCAAGTTTGCGGCGTTTTACGGCGATCGTGAAGGAAAATAAGACGCTTTGTAACCCGCGTGGAGACACAGAATACATGTGTGTGCTTCCCCTTCTCCCAGAGACTTCTCTCTGCCGTTTATATGAGATAAGCACATGCGCGCAAACTGATGTCCGCCAGGTGGGACAAGAATATTTTCGTCTCGTTTTTATTAGTTGACGAAAATGTCAGTATATTTTTATTACAGTTTTCGTTATAATGCATTCATTTTTATTTAGTTATCGTCTCGTTTTCGTCAGTGAAAACATGTCGTTAACGAATACTTTTCGTCAGTTTTCGTTAACGAAATTAACACTGCATTACGCGCATTAACCCTTTTCGCAAAAATGAAAAACAACCTCAAGCGACCGTAACAACTTTTTGGCGAATTAAGGGTTTTTAATTCGAAATTTGGCGTTTCCATCACTGGTTTCTGATGCGAGTGATGGAAACCCGCTTACTTTACTTGGCACCTGTCCTGGCTTTGTCTCTGCATATCCCTTCAATCTATTCCTCCAACAAACACCACAAACCCTACAGTTTCAAAAGCTGTTGGTCCTCCCACCAATCATTCAGTTTCTGCCACTTTCACAAAAAGCAACGACTTGTAAGAAACCAAACCACCTGCTGCGCTTTTACAAACAATCAGTCATTTTTGGTGTTATGTTCTCTGTTTGATGTTCATTGTTCTGTGGATTAACTTCTGCGTTGTTTGTTGTTTTCTGGAGAAACCAGGTTCACTTGTAATTCAAAATAAAGAGAAAAATCACATTAAGCAAGAAACCGAGTAGGCTAATCCACAGAGCATTCAACAACCAACAGAGAACATGACATCAATGACAGAGCACTTGTTTGTTTTGTCTTGGTTATTTAGCGTCTTGCGATGTGCTCATAAAAAGTAAATCCTAATGTGTGTAACACACTTGCTGAACAATTATTTGTCTGCACTTACCTTTATCCTACCACATTCTTCCTTTTGTGTGTTTTGCTGCAGGCAGGGTTTCACCCACTAATACGTCACTGATTCATAATATCTATCAATTTTCCTCACAATTACAAGTCAGATGTACTCCGAAGACGCCGTTGAGCAGGTAATTCCGTGTGTTTTTATTCTTTCAGTAATAAACCTTTTATTCTTCATGTAATAATAGGGCCTACAGTTCATTCTGCAAAACATTGTGTTTTAATCTGATAGAGAGTTTATTTATAAGGATAATCATCAGATTTGAGAGCATGTTGACTCGACTCGACAAAATCAGAGAAGACTTGCGACTTGACGTACAGCAAAAATAGACTCGATGCGTAACCGATGCCAGTCTTTATATATTTTAAAACCAAACATCGAAGTTGTGATCACGGTCGGCTGGAGTGAATCACACAGGTAAGAGCCGCGCTGTGGTTGGCACTGTGCCAGAGAAATCCTCGCCCACTGTGTTGTGCGGTACGCGTTTGCCATTTATCAAAACTCTTCAGTGTTTTAAACCACATAATGTTTATTTCATATTTCGGACAATTACTCCGTAAATTAGACACAAGTGCTAGTACTGTTGATACTTTAACTTCTTTGGAGGCAGCCATTATAAACATTTCAACCTTAATTTTAAAACGATTTGTTAATCTCAACCGCGTCCATCTGTGTAGGAAATGATAAAGCTCACTATTCTCCCTGGTCTCCCTCACGCTCCTGTCCCAGCCATTCATTTCATGTTGGGAGAAATGGGTCAGTTTGCATGTGGTATATCCGACTTGAATTGCATTGCAGCGCAGAGCCCTAACCTGTCATCAAATGATCATTATCTACTTTAAAACGCAAAATGGATGTAAATATGTTTAAAAATAAAAAGACCGCAGTCTCTAGCATCTGTCGCTAGAGCGTCTCTGTTGGTCGGGGAGTGAGGTTTACACACTGCACAGCTCTACACTAGCTGGCCTCCGTTACACTTGGTAGTCCTTCGTAAGCATGAGGTGATCAGCTGTTTCATTTGAATGGGGGAACGTCCGGCAAATTTATGGGATTACTTTTGTGTCAATAAAAATGAACGCAAACTTAAAAAAAACGAACAAAAATATACAATGAGAAAGAAAAAAAACACTTTGATAATGAAAACGATAAACTCAATTGGAAGAAATTGACATGATTTTCAAATAAACTGCTATTTTTCTTAACAATTTTCTAAGTTTTGTTTTTGCAAATAATAGTTTTGAATTCGCTGCTAGATTTTTCATTTGCGCTTCTCAAGTTTTCGTTCGCGTTTCTGGCACAAATCTCACGTGTGGACGGATTTATGGCCGATTTACTCTCAATGGTTAGTGAGATTTGGATTGACAGCTCCCTGACCAGGAAGTCGATACTGAAGACTGTGCAGGTTTTGAGGACGGTGACGGTTTCGCATCTTTTCAGTAGGGGCTAGCGCAAATCGATCGTTTCGCGTTGGTACCCTTGAAATATCTATATTTTTGAATGACATTGTGACTGCTTGTATTATGTGTTTTATATTACGATAAATAAACTGTTACATTACTTGCTCAAACTGTGAAACTGTCTGAATAGCGTCATGTAAACTCAATTATCCTGGCCATTAAACTTAAATTAAACCCCGAAACATCATCATTGCAAATTATATCTAATATACATTTTCATAATAACGGTAAAATTCGCGTGCCCTTCACGTCGAAAAACGAGGCCAAAGGAGTGCCCTGCGCGTTCAAAAGGGACGCCGAAGGGCGCTGACCGAGCGTAAATATGTGACGAGTCGGGAGTGAGAATGTGTTGTTTTAGTTGACTGTCACAACACATTTCTTGAATACAAACTCCATATTTTTGCCTGTAACTATACAGAAATAAAAGCTAACATAAAGTATGTTTGTAGAATGTAGTGTTTCAATGTAGAAATAGTGAAGCCTATACAACACACATAAATCAGGCGGAGTTCAAACGACATTTAAAGATATGTTTGTATTTTTAGAGATTGAATTACAATGTTTGTTTCATTTTGGAGGGCAGGGAGAACAAACTGGTGCAAGAGTTAGACAGACTGAAGGACAGAGTTAGAGAAAGGTAAGAGATAATGAAGAAAACAGTCAACCATTTCTTACAACTAAAACACATTGCCCAGTCATTAGTATTAGTATGTTCAAATATGGCAGTTTCATAGTCAATGCATTATTTCACATGATAATTCATCCAAAAATAAAAATCCTGACATCATTTATTCACCTTCATGTTGTTCCATAACATTATATATTTTGTGTTATGTTGTATACTTACATTTTATTGGAAAGTTAAATTATTTATTGTTATAAATTAATTATTAATCTATACAATGTATTGTTCAATAAAAAATAGCATTCTGTTTGTGATAAAACAAATTCTACTGGATACCTTGAATATACTATTCAAGACAAAAGAACAAAAATTGTATAACTTAATACCTAAATTAAATTTTCTACAGTATATTATAATATAAGCTGAGTATACAGTAATATTACAGTTATAGAGGTCAGACCCAAAATTAGGATGGTTAGAATAGCTGGTGTGTCCCTACAGCTATTATCTATAAGCTATATCTTCAGTCAGGTGAAGTAGATTTCTACCACAGTGCCCTTATCTCATATAAAACATTGTGAAGCCTTTCTGACATAAATTAATATAAATCTACTATACTATTTAAAACAGTGAAACTGATTTGGTGAAAGAGAACTAATGACTTGTTAAAGACTTGAAGTTTAAACTTGAGGAGGACTTGGACTTGACTTGGACTTATCTGTCTTGACTCGGGACCTGACTTGTGACTTGCAAAGCAATGACTTGGTTCCACCTCTCTCTCTGTTTTGTTACTAAAATATGCAAATGGGAAATCAAGTAAATCGGGACACTTTTTGACAGTATACAGAGGTCATCAGAAATATTTTAAAGATAAATGAAAATAGCTTTTGTGGAAATATTAATATAGACTTATAAACATTCCTTACTGTACTACTGTAATAAACAAACGAGGGTTTGACAGCAATAATGACAGCGGCTCATGTGTGATCCCTTTTGATGTACATTTCTCTTCTTTTTGTCGGAATAAACCAGTGCTGTGTGGAGTTTAAGGGTGTGTCAGTGGCTTAACCTGATTTGAAACTATACTTCATCGTGTGCTATGAGCAGTGCTTCATTTGTGAATTCCGAGGTGCCGGAATGAGGGGGAGCCGCGTGGCAGATCTGGCAAATTAGTGGGGTGGGGAGAAGTATATTATGGTTTGTTTTAGATGTAATGCAACTTTGTGCTCTGCGCGTGCATGTGCACAGAGGGTCTTGGCTCAAACGTCATGGTTCGCTACTGGTCTTGACATTATAACAGATTTTACACGGATCATACATTTTCCATACAATAACATAATAAATAGAAATGACCAGATTCATTAATCAAATGACAAGTGTCCAGGTTATCTGAAGAAGAGTACATCGCGTTGCTACAACGTTCTGCATGGGATTAATTCACGATGTTATTTGTGGACGTGGCTAGGACGTTTCTGGAATGTAATCAAAAATTCTAAGAAAAGGAACGTTGCCAAGACGTCCTCAGAACGTGGTCACAAAGTAATGTCAAGGTGACCAAATGGAGACGAATTGGTGACGTCGTCAGAACGTACTGTGTTTGCTGGGATGCTGCTGAGTTTAGTTTGTGAGGAGCAGCGCTCCACAAATAAGTAAAAGGAAAGGAGATGACAGGGCACATCCCGTAAGTTTTCTTTATTTTTCAAAAGCACAATGTTCTGTTTTTAGTGCAAGCGTGTACACAACTAAAAGTAGCTAACTCTGCAGTACTGTAAAAAATTATCCTGTAAAAAAACGGTAATCTACTGGCAGCTGTGGTTGCCAGCTTTATACTGTTAAATAACAGCGGGTTACTGTTATTTGAATTAACAGCATGATACTGTTTTATTAGATACAGCATACAACTGTTATTTAGCAGCCTGATACTGTTTTAAGAACAGCATACTAATGTTTCTTAGCAGCATACAGCTGTTCATTTACATACTAGTCAACTTATTTTAATTGTAATGCAATTATACCCTGTATTTTATATTTGTGGATAAAAACAAATGAAGCCAACTTATTCTTTTTTCATCTTTTCTTTATTCCTATTCAACATCAGATTTTATATGCTTTGTTTGTTACGCCATAAAATGGGCAAAAATACAAGCCATCATTATAATATTTAATGCACAAACTATGGTGCAACAAAAAAGCACCCATAACGTATAAAAATACAAAAATGGCTTTCGTAAAGCAACTAAACAAAAACAAGTAAGACACAATAAGGCATTATAAATGCCTTAACATAAAATACAAATGTAGCTTCAAATCAATGTCACTAACCTAAAACGAAAAAAGTTAATAAAAAAATCATTTAATTAAAAAACAAAAAGGTTTAGTGATAGTTCGCCAAAATTTTTTAATTCTGTCATCATTAGCTCACCCTCTGGTTATTTCAAACGTTTATGACTTTCTTTCTTCTGTAGAATACAAAAGAAGATATTTTGAAGAAAGTTGGTAACTGAACAGCGCCGACACCCAATCACATCTATTGTATGGACAAAAAAACAATGCGAGTAAATGGGGGCCAGTTACCAACATTATTCAAAATGTCTTCCTGTGTGTTCTGCAGAAAAAAAAAAAAGTTATACAGCTTTACAATGACAAGAGGGTGAGTAAATGATGACAGAATTTTCATTTGTGGGTGAACTCTCACTTTAACAAACAAATGAAAACATGGTTTACAACATACAAGCCGGTTCAACAACAGTTAAAAGGTAGGTTTCTTGAAGCATCTTGGAGACGTTGCCACAGGTCTTCTGGATTTACTTTGTCTCAGTTTGTTCTGGTTCTTCATGTCATTTCAGACAGACTGGATGATGATGATGATGATGAGATCAGATCTCTATGTGGAGCACTAGCTGTTGTCAGACAAAATCTCACTGGATTATTACAATTAATGGCAAAATGAATACTTTTAGTAAACTGATATTTCCTACTGACAGACTACAGCGAAACATAGAAATAACTGACTTAAAACCATTTTTTAGCTGGTAAAAAAACTAGTGTTCTTATAATTTTGGCCACCTCTGTAAATGGAATCAGACTGCTTTTGGACCAAAAAAAATCACCAGAGTCTTAAGCTAATGGTTTCCCTTGTGTCCTTTTTAGAGTTTTAAGGTACCCTGCTTGTGTTGATGAAACAAACAGACATCATTTCTCCATTAAAATAAAAATGAGAATTATGGTCATACGAATCATATGAGTAATAAATATGTCATATTTGATTGAAGCATTCCTACACATTTGTTCATATAAGAACTAACAACCACAATTAATTTAAAGAAAAACTTGCTTCTCTGCAAAGTGAGCCATTAGACTTCTTCCTTGGAAAGAAATATATATTTTGGTCACAGGGGTAGCACATGCTTCCCCGAAGAAATAACAGGGAAACATTATTTAAAGAGCAGATGCAACCGATCAGTGTCTATTTAATGATTTACCGATGCATTTGAGTCCAGCTAAAAAAGATAAAATTGTTAATGAAAGTGCAAGAGCAACACGCCCTGTTGTGCGGCTAATAGTTATGCAATCAAGCCAGCAGTGGTTTTGAAATTGACACATGCACAGTAATCAGACAATAATTAGGGATTTTACTTATAATAGGCCTACCCAGTTACCAAAACATAAATATTTAATAAACTATCTGTTTAATGTATCTTACTATCAATGCATGCACACAGAAAGCTTACCAGCATGTATTACAACAGCTTGACCGAATCTTTATAACTTTTAGACATACTTGATAGCATCACTGATCTATAATAAATCAGTGGGTAACATACGATATTAAATGGATTTTAAGATAACATGAAAAATCAGGCGAATTTGCAGACAATATAAAATATTTCTCACCTACATGGACAGAAAGCGCACATTAAAAGTGTAACTACACAAAAACAATAATTGATTTAGATCGTTCCCGATTCATCTTTTACACAGATATTAGTAAAACGTACAGGTTGGATTAAATGTAGGGTAATTCTTACCTTTTAGTCACGAGCATTTGAATCTCCTGTTTAAGCTAACGCTACCCAGTCACTGTTTCAGAAGTTTTCTGCTACCCAGCATATCTTAGCGTTGCTTTCAGAAATACTTTGCCTGATTAAAACAGGAAATGTTATTAAATAATAAAAACTTCACTGGATATTTAAGATCTAACATTTAATTTAAATATATTACAACCATAGATAAAGGTGCAGACGTACCTCATGCTGATAATCCAAAATGGCGCAGATAGGAAAATATGGTATAATCCTGTTAAATAACAGTGACATACTGTGGTTGTTCAACCACTAACCTGAAGTGAACAAGTCTTCCCACAATGCACTGTATAAAACAGTAACATACTGCTATTAAACAAATACAGCATTTTGCTGTTAAATTTCCATGTAAATTAACAGGAATTTTTTACAGTGTTGACGTATTCAGTCATATATGTTTGACCATAAAATCATCACAGTTTTTTTTAAGTTGTTTCTGCTGTTATAACAGCGGCTACCAGACGCTCATAAAAACGAAAGTCCAGGAGGGTGGTGGAGCAGGGGGCGGGATGAAGGGCCAGGCCCATGATGGGGACGAGGCATGCAGGGAGCTTAGATGCGGCCATCTTGGACGAGGCAGGGGGCTTCGGAGACTCAGAGGTGCCATCTTGGCGCAGGCAGGAAGCTCAGCAGGTTCAGAAATGAATAGTCTGCTAAATGACTAAATTTAAATGTAAATAACGGGAGATGCGGTGTTTGTTTTAATCATTTAAACTATCACAAAACAGTTCTATGAGAACACAGTCCAGATATTTGGAAAAATAAGCAATGTCCAAGAAAGTCTGTACATGGTCCTCAAGGGAATTTTTACCTTGGCTGAGACGGGCCAAAGGGACTGCTGGATCCATTGTTGGCGAGTCGTTCTGTAACAATGAGTAACCCAGGCAGGGAGGCAGCGGATCCACATGCAGTAAGATTTTAATAAACAAAAACACAGAGTAATAAAAGAGCAAAGAAACTATCCGAAGGGCACTGAGCAAAGACACTGGGAACAGGACCAAACATACAACTCACACTAGACAAAGGGAAGAATGAGGTTTAAATACATAGAAACTATAAGATAACAAGACACACCTGGAGGAACTAATAGAGGGTAAGCATTGATCTCACTTTCCCATGTGAACATGCCGGGACACACCCTGGGATACGCTCCCCTGGATGCAAAACAAGCAGCTAAATGGCTGAGGAGAATAGGAGAAACAAAGAAACCGGGACTAAAACACACAATTATTTGCTGAGATTACAAGCAGCTGGACTCGACGGCGATCCGTACGGCTTCACTACGACTTACAAAGGAATCAGGTGTTCCTGGACACTGAAATGTTGCGCGGAATTACGTCTCTTGACAATGTAAGCAGTAATTTTGATGAGGGTTTAGGCGCTCTCCGGCGTGCTCACATGGTAAAGTAACGACACGTCCATACCCTCTGTTAACACTAAAAACTACAAAGGACTATAAAGCACAGTAACATAAAAGTTCACAAACACAGTGGAAACACAAACTATATTATATATATATATAATTATTGTTTATATGTGAATGATATATGAGAATATTTTCCCTACACTATGTACATTATACATTAAATAACATTAAATAACTTTTAACAGATTTGATTTGTAATTGTTATATTGACCACACTTTGTTTTGAAAATTCGTAAAAAAAATCTTTAAAAAGATATTCATTATATCATTTACAAATCAAATCTGTCAAAAGGTCCATAAATTACTGCTGGGAACTGTTTGCGAGCATGTCATCAGTCGAGAGGCGGGGTCACGTGTCATGTAATGCCTTTTCATGTTTTTCCATTTAATGCCTTTTAGCCTGAGGCCGTTTCAACTGACGCCTTATTACATGAGACCTGATGCCTTTTAGCCTGAGGCCGTTTTACCAGATGCCTGATGTGATATCTGAGTACTGACGCTGAGGTCTGAGGACGTCCTACTCTGTATGATGTACATAAAAGTTACATAGTACATAAATACATATTTACAGAGCCCTGTTTACAGTGCACTACAGAAAAGTGTGTTGTGTACACTATCATTGCTGATTAACTTGAAAAAAAAGGGGGAAAAAACATGTTCTTTAGTTTGAAAACAGTGTTTGTATTATTACAGGTAATAACACATTAGATTGGAGGACGAGGAACACTCTACTTGCTCCCAGCTTCACAAGTTCACACACAAACAAAGCAAAATACCAAAATAACTGATACAAAACAAACCCAAAAAATGAAAATAGGGATAATAATCACAAAATAATTAGGACAACTCAACACACAATAACAAAGAAAAAGGGCTTATATAATTAACAAAGGTAAATCAAATGAATGCAGTAATAAACAAACAAAAAGAATGCACAATAAGAAATCAAAGAAAAGAAGACTCCCGCTTTTGAGGGAGAACAACAAAAAAAGAAGAAAGCTAAAAAATACCTGTTTAATTCAGGCAAAGCAACAGCGCCTCCGGACGATAATTCCCACGTAGCCCCAGCCATACGGCAGCTAATCGCCCACAAAGATGCAGTGGTGTAAAGTATTGGAGTAAATGTACTTAGTTACTGTACTTAAGTATCTTTTTGGCTACTTTGTAGTTGTACTGAGTATTAAAGATATTAGCAACTTTTACTCTCTACTTGACTACATTTTTGAACAAGTATATGTACTCTTTACTCCACTACATTTGTAATGACTAATGCAGTTACACATTACATTTTGCATGCCACCTATCTTATAATTAATATTGCCATTTACAGGGCATTGAAGGTACTACAATCTTGTGGATTTTGCCATAACTTACAAAAACTTGTCAACATGGCTTCTTTATATGAATATGAGTGCAGTATCAGGTAGAAGTCAATCGCTGGCGGTTTACACACGGTTAGCCCTTACCCGCTATTTCTACAGTAATATATTGGCAACACTGTTGCCAGCTAGTTACTGTAGGTCACACATCTACAAAAGCTCTTATTTTTAAAACTAACTCTTCCTAAATGTGCTCTAAACATGTTTGCTCAAAATTTGACCATGTGGTGGGACTATTGCCATGAAGTGATGTACACCAGTAAAAAGAATGTATAGTATTTCAATTTTCAAAAGTGCTCTCACACTATATAGACAAAATATTAACCTATAGAATGAGTCGGACACAGAGAAATGAACAATCCACATATGAATCTCAACAATGGTGACAATCAACTGAACAGCTTCATGCTGCAATGCATGCTGGGTACATAGTACAAAACTCATTCATGATTGTTTGTCCCCATTGATGAGGTTTGTATGTCAAGTGTCTAACTGTGTCTCAATTGCAAAGAAAGATTTTCTGACAGAGATCTTTCCATTATAACATGTAATCACGTTACCAAACATATCTTAATAAATCTTAAATGCTATATTATTATTATTTAATGATTGAATTCTTTCAGATGTATCTTCAGTTACTAAGCAAACATAAAGTTGCGGTTCCTGTAAAGTCCCTTTCAGTGTTATTGTATAAGTGAACATTTTAAAGCTACAAGAAAGTCAAAGAGTCCAACCAAAGCAAACACTGATCGCCATAATGGTGACTTAAAACACAATTGAACCACTATGAACTAGAGTTAAATCTCAATAAGATCTTACACAGATGACAGAAATAAAGTGAAAGTGGTGTCTGTAATATGTGAAGATGTTATTGATGTTTGTGTTTAATTCTCCTCTGGTGAAATCTTGACAGATTTATTGTGTTCATCTGTTATTTACACGTGTTCATCTAAGACTGTGTGACTTAAGTGCATTAATAGATTCTTTAATAATGTATCTTCAAACAGCCATTGCAGTAGTTTACTGTAAAACACCTACAGTAACTAGCAGGCAACAGTGTTGACAATACAGTATATTACTGTAGAAATGGCAGGTGAGGGCTAACAGTGTATGTGAAATGAGGACATGACTGCAGCTGGCCATGAGGCCCAAACCAGCATGTCCAGTGCAAAAAGGCTTTGACTTTTTAATTCTACTTAACATTATTTTATTTATCTGTTATATTGAAGAGACCTTTTTGAAGGACTTTGGTTTACTTATGAGCACTTTAGATTAAATGAGTCTTAGGTGTTTGTAATGACGTAGGTTATGGTGTCGGCCATGATTTGTTGCAATTTTGAGGTGTTCAGTCTTATTATGATTTAAGAAAATAAATGCGATTGCTCTCCTCACGAATCGACTGTTTCTAGTTTTTCACTGACGTGTCTCTTAAGTGTTGAGGACTAGTGCTGCTTTGAGCCTACATTCAGTATGAGTAAAATACTCAAGTACTGTTCAAATCAGATACTCAAAGACTTTTACTCAAGTCGTTTTGGAATTGGTGACTTGTAACTTGTAATGGAGTAATTTTCACTGCAAGGTATCTGTACTTTTACTTAAGTATGGTTTTCAGGTGCTCTTTACACCTCTGCAAAGATGCAACAGATCTGTCTGTAACGGAGTTAACATTTAGACAGATCAGGAAACGTAACATAAATGCGAAGTCGTAATCAAAATTTAAAACCACATACCATAAGATCTAAAACCCGAACAATCAGGTAAACAACTTGCTGGAAAGCTGCAGGCTCGTTCAGTCTATCTGGGATCAATGTATGCACGGGAGGGACAAGAACCGTTAAAACACAACAGATCAGTCTGTAATAAAATTCTCAGTTAAACGGATCAATAACTCCCCGCGAATACAAAACAGCGATTACATTTAAAACCACATATCGTAAGGGTAAGATCTCCGGGAACCCAATCAATCAGGCGAACAGACAACAAGTTGAGAAACTGTAGGCTCGTTCCATCTTTCTGGGATTTGACTCGGCTCACTCAAACTTTGGACTGCAACGGACACAAAACCGCACTGCTTTATTATAAACACCGTCTTAAAGACACATCGCGACCATTCCACTTGCCAGCCACAACGTTTCCTTCAACGTTCTTTTCTAAAAGAAAACAAATCAACATAAACTAACGAATGCCACGAACAACTCGGCCAACCTCGCCAAACATACCTGACGGGCGACTATGACACGGAAGCGAGGGGCAACTCTACCACATCACGGTTATAGCAAACAACATTATCAGTATTATCGTGTGTTTTGTTACAATGTGCTGGAAATATCCAAAAAGTACTGATACTTTGTTGAACACAACCTGAAGTAAATCAGACATTCAGTTAAACGCAACAGAAATGTCTGCATGTGTCGTGGCTAGGGCTGGGTACCGAAACCCGGTATTAAACAGGCCCCGGGGCAAAATTCTGAAATACCAGAGCATCCATAAGCTCCGCCTTTATCGGTTCTGCTTTCGGTCCTCAGGAAAAAATGGTATATGTTATTGCTACATTTACATTATCTTGCACATTTTATCTCAACAATAGTTTCTAATTTTCAATAACACCAAGAATTTAGTCTGTGGCGCATGCATAGCTACTCGTTATTCCCAGCAGAGCGCGCGAGGCGGCACGTCACGTGTCTCTCGCGCAGTTTGTGTCCACACAGCGCACACACACACGAACAGCCAGCCGTACAGAAGAAAGACGCTCTAACTTCGTGACGATGAAGGAGAGAACTAAACGTTCAAAAGTGTGCTTACACTTCACCAAGGTTGATGCTGACAGTGACAATGCTCGTTGCCACAAGTGCAACAAAACCTTTGCTTGACAAGTTATCTGTCAAAGCACCTGTCAAAAGTGCATCATGTACAGACAGATCTTGGCCCAATCTAGGTCAGGTATGTACAGAGGCGTATTAAGACCTCATGGTGCCCCTGGGCAACAGCCCCAGAGGTGCCTCCCCATCAACCCGCAAGAATCCACTCATTAAAAGATGTATATATTAAAAGATTTTATAAGAATGAAACTCAGCAATTTACAATATACTATTTTACAAGAATTACACATTAACATGACACATTTGTAGAATAGAACACAAAAACCAACTCTTTTCATCAAGCATTTTTAACAAGTAGGCCTACTGTAGTTAAGGGCAGTGTTGGGTGTAACTAGTTACTAAGTAATTAGTTACTGTAATTTAATTACTTTCCCCTTGAAAAAGTAAAGTAAGGGATTACTGTTATTTTTTCTGTAGTTTAAGTACAGTTACTTCTGATATAATTAAACTAAATACTTTGTGTAATATATGTGTGTGCAGTAGTGGAATTGACATCAAAATTCAAAGTCTAACTTTAAAATCTGTGCTTTAATGTATAATTCTCACATTTGTAATACTTTGGTCAGTTAATAATACTACTTTATGTAGTTTAATATTATTTATTTGAATTAATTAAATAAGCCGTTTCATGTCTATCCTGCAATCGCTTAACTAATCAAGGTTGATATAGGATATAGAAAGTAATTAGTAATAAGTAACTAAATACTTTTTGGAGAGAGTAATTTGTACAGTAATCTAATTACACTATTGGATATGTAATTAGTAACTAGTAATTAATTACTTTTTCAGAGTAACTTACCCAACACTGGTTAAGGGGCACCTGCTTTCTGTTGTAACGTTACATTTCAGGTTTTGATGTAATGAAAAAAAATCACTAAAATTTTTTTAACAGGTGTAAATGTTGTGCGTGCCACAAAGTGGGGGTACAGGGACACACACACACTATAGTTTGCATGTATGTATTCACATTAGGGGGACAATGGAACAATGTACAGATTTTCAGGACATTGGGACTTTAATTCACCAAAGTGGCATTCACCAGATTACAATGTATAGCAAGGTTATTCACAAAAATAACATGAAACGTTATTGTTACTATTTTAACTGCTATACAGCTATTCAAACGCTCTTTTTAAGCACAGTATGTGTATATTCTTCTTACTAAATTACCACATAAGTACTGCGATAAAAGTGTACTCCACTAAAAAGGACACGTATGAATTGATTGCTATAGTGATGACACCGTTCTTCACTTTCACTTCAAAACCCAGGTTTGGACCTTAACTAGTGGCCTTAGCTCTACGCAGAGGCGGATTAACCATTATGGGCAATTGGGCGAGTGCCCAGGGGCACCAGGACTTTAGGGGCACCAAATAAACCAGCAATACAAAATATTTTTTTATAAATGTACATAAGCACTTGTTTTTAAGACTTAAGTCACGCATCTGCGCTAAATAGGTGTGGCACCATGTGCGGGAATACCCCCACTTCAGATAAAAATGGTTCTGTCCTCTTTTTCAACACACCTCCGCCAACATTCCCGCCCATGTTATCTGGTTAGTTACATAGATTTGAGTGAATTAACATTCAGCCAATCACAAGTGACTGCTATTAGGCGAGTCGTCTTTCGTGTAGCCTACACTTTAATCTTCAAACAGATGGAAGCGGGAACGATGCAGCGCGCATTGTTGTAGCGGCGACTACAAATGCGGAGATTAGCACTGATTAATAAAGGTATATATACATGGCATGCGTCCGAAATAAGATGTTATAGTGCCGATAATGTATGTCTAATGTATCTATGTGTGCCCATATGGTTAATCCGCCTCTGGGTATGTACTGTATGCTGAACGCTAACAGACGTTACTTCATCTCTGACATTCTTTATATAATACAGTATATGCTAATGCCATTCACCCTATTTAAAACAACTGTAAATTCGTTTACAAACTGGTTTCCATAACCTTAAAACTATGCTAATTCCATATGGGTGAAAGGACATTACACATTTAATCACTTTTCTATTAGTTAACCGCTAAAATAAATCAGCCTATATGTGTTATCATTTATTATTACACTGAGAACTGAAATAATTCAGTGCAGTACACACAAAATAAACATGCACAAATACATAACTATTTAGAGTCAAATTAAATTACCCTTTTTTGAAATGTTTTTTAAGCTGCAGCAAACCAACCCACGATCCTTCGGATTCCGCTGGTCCATCCCCAAGAAGACATATCTATATATCAAAAAGTACCGATAAGAATACCGTTAATGTACCAGACCGATAAGCAGTATGGATAAGAGTAGTAATACCGATACCCATCCCATAAACACCTGCAGTCATAAGAGCGAACAAGCCCTGTAATCGCAAATAAACGGCAGCAGACGAGGATGTCTCATATCAATAACATTATTTTGCTTGTTTATTTTGCACTCCTGACATAAATGAACAAAACCCGCGTTTCATAATGCGCCTCTGTTATACTGTTGCTAACTTTGGCTGACGCTGGACAGTATTTACCGTTAGTAACGATAAGTTGGTACGGTTTAATGATAACTAAAATATGGCATGATATTACTAACCTTTGGACGTCTTTATCGTGGTTTATCATAAAATCGGTAATTTATATATTCCCGCTGCCCAATGATAGGACAATCAATGACCAGAACCACCAATCACGTCTAAACTGGAAAAGCTTCGCTGGCCCTATCACACTTGTAGGATTGCAGTGTATGATGTCAAACCTCCAGCAAGTAGTGGGTTAAATAGTTGAAATAATGAAATTAGGGTTTTATTCCGTTAACAAAAAAGTAAACATTGTTTGGCTCAGAAAAAAATGATGTCAAAATTATTGTAAGCTTCATTATAAACTGAAATATACAATGAATTAAGTACAGGTCAATAGATCAAAAGATAGACAGACAGACATAAGCACAAGTAAATACAAGTAAAGGGGCGGGTCCTTGACCATGACGTACTCCAGGAGGCATAAACGACAGGTATTATACCAGAGTAGATCAGCAGATCATTGGTCGCTTTTTTTCGTCACAAGCTTCACTACATAGACAAAACGAATGATAGACAGAAAGACCGATAGATAGACAGTACATTGTGTTATACAACAGGTCACATGTGACAGTTAATAAATGTACACCTTGATAGATCCAACTCTGGGATATGGCTTATAGATCTTTTAGATCTAAAATTTGAGTCCAGTTTCACTAGATCTCTCTCCGTCAGGAACTTATTAAACCTGGAAATATCAACTCCGTCGTGAGTCAATACTTTAACCCAACCACCAGGGAGATACAGCGCTGAAGGTAAGAACAGCAGGCAGGAGACGAAGTGATGTTAAATAAACTGAAAAATGATTTATTGAATAATCTCAGTTGTGCTTTAATGCTCAGTCAAGCGCTGTCAAACTTCGTCTGACTAGAAACAGATTCAATATGTGTTTTTAACCATTCAAGATTACAGTATCAAAACATTGTCTCATGACGTTATTATGAACCTTGAGATGGAGACCATTGGATACTCATATCAGCATAAGAGACGATACAACTCCCAACGAGGTTAAACAACAGGAAAGGAAGGAACAAATAATACGAATAGAAGTGAATAATAAAATAAATGAATGAATACATACGATAGATGAATATTGTAATAAATGAAATAGAATAATAAGTGTATGTTTCTATCCAGATCTATCAACCTCTAAAAGATACAAAATATACATGCAGGAGTATCATTCTTATAATATATCAACCGTGGACCCTTTAAAGAGTATGTACAGAATATGATAGTTCTATCTGTTAATTCAAGTGTTTTACTTAATTTATTTTTTCTTAGTCTGAGAAAGACATTTACATTACATTTATATTGACATTGTTTTCCTAAAGACATCCTCTAGATGTGCACACAGGAAGTAAACTGATCTGGTCATGTGACTAGTGTGGAAGGTCATATGACCAGATCAGTTTACTTCCTGTGTGCACATCTAGAGGTATCCACATTGATACATTTAAATGGAGAAAAAAATTATTGTCTTAATTAAAAAGTTTAATTTCTCGCCCAAAGCCAACAACAACACTTTTAGAGCTTCCAGAAATAAAAAAAGATCACAATTGTGACCGGTGGGATTAACCAGCTGAAGACGTAGCTCCGTCTTCTTTGATTTGATTGGTCACTGCTCGGCTCTATAACCAGTAACTCCTGCCTCTTTTCATTTGATTGGCCACCTCACTTGTTTTGATATTGCAATGTTGCGTTTAGTCAGTAATTTCCCAAATTTTGACACTCACCACAAAAAAAAATGTGGGTATGGCCCTATGTGAGAAAATGGGTGTGTGTAGTGAATATATCACAAAAAAGTTGTAATTTCTTCTTTCTCTTGGGGGCCCCCTCGTGGCGGCGAGGCCCTAAGCAGCAGCTTAGTTAGCTCATAGGGAGGGCCGGCTCTGTGTGGACGATCTTAGCTCTTTTGAACTGAAATGGTGTAGTAGAGGGGCTTTGTGTTCTGTGTATGAAAATGAATTGCTCTTTACATGTTTTTTATAATTTTGTTTTTACTACTGACATGAGTTTCCTCTTGTAAACTTGCAGATGTAATAAAGAGCTTTCTAAATTCAAACCATCTCTTTCTGTCTGTCTCTCTCTTTCTGTCTCTCTCTCGGTGTCTGTCAGATGGAAGGGCAGGTTGTGGCGATGCGCGTGTTGGTGACGGGTGGCAGCGGGCTGGTCGGGCGAGCCATCGAGCGGGTGCTAAAGGAGGAGGGTGGAGCAAGAGAAGGAGAGGAGTGGATATTCCTGTCATCCAAAGATGCCAATCTCATGTAAGACCTTCAGTAATAAACACACCCAGAGACGTATAAATCTTACTGTTATTAGTATCATTAGTATCTTATATAATTTTCTGTTGATTCTGATGTTCTTGTAATTGTTGTGTTGACTTCAGAGACGCTGAAGAGACGAGAGCAATCTTTCAGAAGCATCGTCCGACACACGTCATTCATTTGGCCGCTATGGTGGGTGGAGTCTACAAACACATAAGACAGAAACTGGACTTCTGGGTAATTATTATCATTTACTTCAATCTGACTTTGTGTCTTTAACACAAGGCAGTACAGTTGAAATGTATTTTCACTCTACGTGTTTCTTCATTTCAGAGAAATAACATTCGCATCAATGACAACGTGCTGCAGGCGTCTCATGAGGTCGGGGTGGTGAAGGTGGTGTCCTGTCTGTCCACATGCATCTTCCCTGATAAAACAACTTATCCCATCGACGAGACTATGGTACACAAACACACTTTCTCTTGTATGTGGGTGGGACAGGACATTTTAAAGTTTAAAGTAGAATTTTAAAGTTTTACTTAATTAGGTAATTAAAGTTTCACTTAATGACCTGTGCTTCTCTCTCCTTTATCTTAAATGTGTGCTCTCACTGTGCGCGCGCGTGTGTGTGTGTGTGTGTGTGTGTGCGTGTGCGTGCGTACTTTTGTATGTACGTGTGTGTGTGCGTGTGTGTGTGTGTGTGTGTGTGTGTGTGCGTGTGCGTGCGTACTTTTGTATGTACGTGTGTGTGTGTGTGGCCACTGTCCGTGCCGCGTAGCCACGCGCACTGTGTTTCACTATAACTTTCGCTACCGAGTGTCGAGCGCACACCCGTCCGAGTAAACAACCACATCAATAACTTTGAAAATCCCTACTTACTCCATTTACATAAGGTGCCGCTCGTTCCGTGTGTGCGCGCTGCGACATTCTCGGCGCGAACTACTCGCTCATCTATCGACTGTCTACGACCTGGACACCTAATACATCCACCTTACCTCCCCACACCTCACAACATTCCACCCACGCCACCTAACACATATCCAGTCTAAGCGCCTTCTGCTCAAGCTAGTGCCGTGTTTGCACACGATCGCTGTGGCCTGATTGCTATCAGCTAAGCAATTACCCGCTCCATACTATAATCGATGTGTGTAGCGTGCGGTTGGAGAATGGTTTGTCGTGTCGTGGCCTACTTTGTATGTACGCGGTGTTCATTTGGTGTTTCGTGGTGTTATTTTGCCATGGGC
>NC_079904.1:697855-726187 GCF_024868665.1 Triplophysa rosa | reverse complement strand
GTGTGTGTGTGTGTGTGTGTGTGTGTGTGTGTGTGCGTGCGTGTGCGTGTGCGTGCGTACTTTTGTATGTACGTGTGTGTGTGCACGTCTGTTGGTGTGTGTGTGTGTGTGTGTGTGCGTGTGTGTATGCATGTGTGTGTGCGTGCGCGTCCGTGTGTCTGTGCGTCCGTGTGTGTGTGTCTGTCTATGTGTGTTAGGACGTGTGCATATTGTGTGTAGAGTGTTGTGTATGTGGGTGTGTCTGTCTTCAGTGTTTTCACCTTTTTCTTGTTTTTACAGGTATAACTTTAATTGTTTTGCTTATAGTCAATATGTCTCATGTACAGCTGCTTTGTAACAATGAAAATTGTAAAAAGCGCTATATAAATAAAGTTGAGTGAGTTGAGTTGAGAGGACATATGTCTTTCACTTTTCAGAGCGCCGTCTTTCAAATCCATTCCACTTGAGGAATGCCTAATTAAATTAACCTCCATTACGCGTTTTATCTTCAGCCTTGACTTCAACGCTGCTGCTTCCTCTAGCTTAATCCATTCCACTCTGCTCCTTCAGAGTCCATATAAATTAAACTCCATTACGTTTCCACACAGCAAGGTAAACAAAGTATTGTTGTACATGATAAATTATGTAAGGGATAATAAATGGCTAGCCGTGCATTAACGGATTTTAATGCATGATGTGGAGGCCAAGAACCACCCAACGCAAATAAGTGGAACCGCTCCACGAAGTGCATTAAAATCCTTTAAAACGCACGGCTAGCTGTGGATTATCCCGCTTATACCATGGTCATTTGCCAAGTTAAAGCTGTTATTGATGTTTATAGTGTCATTTTAGATCAGACAGGTGAAAATGAGAGTTATTTTCATCAGTTCATTTCCAACTGACTTCAATTACCCGTACAGTTTTAATGCACACCTTCCAGCCAATCAGAATCCAGTATTCATTTGGCAGACTAAATGTAGAAATATGTTGTCGATGTGTTGTATACATATACATTAAAAATATGTTGTAAACATGAACGACTGTTTAAAGCTGTTAAATAAAAAAAAGCAGCAGCAATTACACGGACCAGCCTACTTGTAATGTACTTGTTTATCTGTTGTTGTTTTTTGTGTACACTGCTGAGTAATATTTTAATAACAAATCAAAAGGTAAGCATAAACAAGAGCAAGGATTCAATTCTTTGAATCAGTTCTTTCGATTCCAGAACCAGAAACCGGGATTAATTAACAATTCTGGAGTCCTACATGGACTTATTAACAAATGAACTGACAAGAGAACTGAATGAATGTACAAACACTTCTCTCTCTCTCTGTCTCAGATCCACAACGGTCCTCCTCATGAGTCTAATTTTGGTTATGGGTACGCCAAACGCATGATTGATGTCCACAACAGGTGTGTTTTCTCACTCTCTCTCCATCACTGTAAACCCAAATGCTCAAAATAATCAAACAGATTAAGTAATGTAAACTTAATTTTATAAAAAGTTCTACTTAAAAAGCCTTTTGAGTAAAGTATAATGATTATTTTTCAACTTGAAGTTTTAACTAAAACTCAAAAAAATTATTTGCTCCTTGTTCAATTTACTTAATTTAAACATGTTAATTCAACACAATTGGTCGAGAAGGATCTCCAATTCCCAGCATGCTTTGCATCAGACTGCATTAGGAGAGTACATTTACATTTAGTAATTTAGCAGACGCTTTTATCCAAAGCGACTTACAGAGAGTTCAGGGAGAAATAAGTGATAGTACATTTATAAAAAAAATGATTCTTTTATGAGTTTTTCAGTGAAGTTAAAGATTTGTTAGTGTTTATTGTTCACTTATCTTTGATATTTAGAAGAGTTTGACATATTTTTCAGTTTTGTGGTTATCGTTGTTCAGAAGGGTGTTACCTGTAACATGTGTTACAGGTGAAGGCCACGTGTAACCTGTAACATGTGTTATGTCATCAGTGAGCAATGACCAGTTCTGAGATCAGTCTCTTCTTGCTTATTTTGGGTTGCATTAGTCAATGTGTTTGATTTATGCATATTTAGACTAAGAAATATGTAAAATAATGAAACTGAAACTTGAAAATGGAACTTTATGTACTTATTTTTAAGTTCTGTTTACTTAATTTCATGAGAAGAATGAATTAAATATTAATAAGACTTATTAAGAACTTTAATTTAACAGTATTCAAAATCTGAAAGTTCTGCTTGCTTAAACCAATAACCAACAAGTTGCCTTAATTATTTTGAGAATTGCCAACTTATCCGTGTTTACAGTGGAGAGATATTAGTGATATGACAGGAGAAATAAACGTGTTTGTGTTTTAGGGCGTGTTTTCAGCAGTACGGGCGACGGTACACCGCTGGGATCCCGACCAACATATTCGGACCTCACGACAGCTTCAATATTGAAGACTGTCACGTGCTTCCCGGACTGATTCACAAGACATACCTGGCAAAGAGTAAGACACGTTCACTTGAGATTCACTCACATGAAGAGAATTTCACCTGATCGACATGCGTGTTGTGTGTAGAGGAAGGGAAAGCGCTGGAGGTTTGGGGCTCCGGTCGTCCCCTGCGGCAGTTCATCTACTCTCTGGATCTGGCTCGTCTGTTTCTCTGGGTTCTGAGGGAATATGATGAGGTGGATCCCATCATACTGTCAGGTACTCGCTCTGACCGACACAACTCATCTTTGATTTGTCACATCATGTCGTTCATCTTCATCTCTCTGTTCATCTCTCTAGTGGGGGAAGAGGACGAGGTGTCCATCAAAGATGCTGCAGAGGCTGTGGTTGAAGCGTTTGGCTTCCAGAATGATGTCATTGTATCCTTACACGCTGATGATGTCACACTGATGATGTCACTGCACAACTTTACTCTTGTGATGTCTGTGGATATTCTTGTCACATATTTATCATGATTATAATTATTATTATTGTACTGTTATTCTTAACTCCTCACTGTCAGTATGACACCAGTAAAACAGACGGTCAGTTCAAGAAAACCGCCAGCAACGCCAAGCTACGCAAATATCTGCCAGACTTCAAATTTACACCGTTTAAAACAGGTGAACACACACACACACACAAACACACACACACACACACACCAACACAATGTGAATGCTTTTATTCCGTTGTCAGTGCATTTAAGCCACACGTGTTATCTGTATGAATGTGACACTCAAACTCATGGAATTCAGAATTAAAGAAGATACTGTAATGAGAAATATGTATTATATGTATGTGATGTGTTTGTGTCAACATCTCTTATTTTACAGCCATCAAGGAGACGTGTGATTGGTTTGAGGCCAATTATGACATCGCCAGGAAATGAAGAAATCATTGGATGTCTTGAAACTGTTCAACTATGCTGGACATGAGTGATAAAACATACAGGCCTTGTGCACTTTTACAAAGATGAATCTTATAAACACCGAATCTTATAACCTCTTCTCATTATTCTTTTAATAACAAACAATATATTTGATCTGTTTTTACTGTTCAGGGTTTTTTCTCAGGTTCTGGTGATTAATATATTTTAATGGCAGAAATGTACTTTTTGGTGAACTGTCCCTTTAATGTGCTGAATGTTGTGCTGAATATTGTATGTTTTAATCAGGGAGGTGCACAGTGGAAAAAAGGCCACTTCTCATGTATGTTTTAATTTTTTCTAAACAAAATGTTAAATATATTAAAACAACTATTTTTTAAATCCCTTACACTCACCCAATTGATTCATGTTGTTTAATTTTTCAACAATGTCTACAAAATAATCAGTTCACATAGAGACCATGGTCTTCTTTAGAATTCACTAATTTTATCACAAGAACAGGCAACAACAAAGGAAACTAAGCCACAATGTGTGTTTTCTATGCTAAAGTTTCAAGTATACTGTATATTAAGAATAAATGACTGCACAAAGACAAGGTACATATTTTCACTAATTATTAGTTTATTTTGCACAAGCCAATAAACTGTTTTAATTTTTTTGGTGTTACTGGGACACCAACAACGACCTTTACACTACACTGAAAAAGGCAGTTGGTGGTAATTTGTTATTTTACAGGACAAAAACCTGCAAAAATAATTAAAACACACTGCAAAAAATGATTGACAAGATACAAAAATACAGCAGCTTAACTAATTATTATTATTAATACTATTGTTATTGTTATAATTACACTTACTGTACCACGCACGCACACACACACACTGATGGTGACAAGAACTTTGTTTCACATTTGAGGGAGGGCTGTTTAGATCTATCAGCATACACAACATATAAAATGGCTATAGTTATTAGATGAGGAGTCTGACATCAAACTTATCAAGTTATTGTTTAAGGCAGGACACTTAATGTACTGTTCAATTTTGAGATGTTGGTCTATTTTGCTTTCATGTCTTCTTTTGCTCTAATTGAAAGGAAATTTCCAAAATACACATTAAGGTGTTTGTTTTAAGCCTTCTATACCCTCGTCTGTTTGCTTCTGTAGATTTCTTCTAAATCAACCAAAACAAGCTGCATATGCCTATATATTTGCATATTTAAACAACACTTCGAGGGAAAAGTCTCCTGGTGTAAGTTAAATTAACTAATAACTGGTGATATGCTTTAGTTATTTTGTTAATCTTTTTCATCTATGATGCCTAACAAATGTATGTAAGTAAGCACATTTTAATTACTTGATTTGCCCGATTTGCATATCAATGAGGCGATTTTGACGACTTTACTAATTTTACTGTATTCGGCTGTCGATTCTCCATTAAGTTCATTTCATCATTTATTTATAAAGCACATTTAAAAACAACCCAGGGTTGACCAAAGTGCTGTACAGGGGTGCGTTTCCCAAAAGCATCGTTAGCCAACTATGGTCGCAAGTTCCGTCGTTCCGGCATAGATCAACCATTTAAGTGTTTCCCAACACTATCGTTCCAACGATCAATCGCAAACAGCATCGCAAAGTTGCTTGGTTGGAACTACAGGGCTGCGTTCAGCCCCGACAAAACGTTGCAAAACGTTTTTTGAACGGAAACGGTGGTGCGGTTGAACACCCTGTTGTGATGACGCAAGAGTTGAACTATGGCAGCTGAGAAGGCCATTCTTTGTGTTCTTTTTGAAGAATTTTCGGAGCCTGATGAATTCGATATAAATACGTGTAGAATACTGCCAAATACATGTCTTTTAATATCTTTAATTGTTGCGTATACCGAGCTACAGCGCACACATTTAAACGACTTTACTTGGACCCATTGTGCGAGCTGTCTCTTTAATACCGCGTGGGTTATATACATGTTGCTGCTGATTGGGCCGACATTCTTGACACGCCCACCAAACAAGAGAAAACGTATCTCAGACCCTGTTGCACACCGTTTCCATGAAACGTGTCATTCAACCCGGAAACCGTAGCAAAACGTTGCGCACCGGTTTGAGCTTGAACATGCCCCAGCTCTATAGAGCTGTGGTTAGCATCGTTCCTTATTATTATGACATGTAGACTTACATGCATCAAGCTTTTGATCAAAGCAAGCAACATGCAGTGCATTCCATATCCATCACGCAAAATATATACAAATTTAATTGGACATCTTTTAGTTTGTCGAGGAAATAAAGCGCTGTTTTTTAAATGTGCGCATGATCTGCGTGCGTTAGGACCCTGTGGAATCCCTGGGCGGAATGACGTAGGACACTTATAAATTAATTAAATATCATGAAATAAAACAACAGATAACAAAAATAGGATAACAAAAGTAGTCCTTAAATACAATGTATGTTATTTAAAGCAAGAATTTGACATTAATTCCATCTGAACGTATTTATTAGTAGACGTCATTACTCCACCACCTGTGTGGCGTCATCAACTAGATTGCTGAACCAACTTGGTTCAAACGATTGATCTCCGACAGAATAGGCTTGTTCGACTTGATGCGGCCCCGAAGATCCGACAGGCGGATGACATCCAAAGTACCGCGAGAGCGATTGGAAAACCGATAAAAAGTTTGCTTTCGAATCGCTCTCGCGGTACTTTGATGTCATCCGCCTGTCGGATCTTGCGGCGCCGCATCAAGTCGAACAAGCCTAATTACTACGGTTTCGGGAAACAGTCGTAACTACATCGTTAATTTCCCCAATGATCCATCGTAGGCTACTATATGGTGGTCAACCAGCAAGTTGTCTTTGTTCGGGAAACACACCCCTGGGTGGGTGCTTCCCAGATACTTAGATGTTTAACTGGTGGAGAGCAGCTTCCCAAAGTCTTCCACTTCCTTAAACTCCCAAGACATTACCAAGAATACTTGAAAGAGACATTAGGCTCGTTTGAGATGGCCAAATTCTGCGCAGAACCGATCACCGCTGATCAGCGCGAGATGCATGCCGGTAATGTGTCCGAGTTACGTCCTTACTTGATCTGATGTCATGCTGACGTGTGTCAAAAAACGATTCTTCAGTCGGGCGCAGTTGCTCTCCACCGACTGCGCTGATGAAAAGCACGATGGGAAACAACTTGCTGACGACACAGCTTAAATGCTCATTGGTCGAGAATAGGCTTGTTTGAGACGCGCCTCGCCTGAAAAGAAGACGAGAGTAGGCGGCTGCAGTAAGAGGAGGAGTGAAAACAGCGCAGGCAAGACGGACTCTGAGTCTTCCCAAATCGCGCTGTCGAGTCGACTGGAAACGTCAGCAATGGAATAGATCGCGTTCACGTTTTTTACCGCATTTTTCTTGGGCCAACTGAGTTTAAAAGTGAGAAATGCTCTAAATCGTAAATTAGACAAACTCTCAACCATGTCAAGGCTGAACGAAAGAATGTTGATATGTTCTTTGACAAACGAATGCTTAAACTTAGAACCTCCTATTTCAGGTTTACAGTTTATCCCCCCCCCAAAAAATACATTTAAAATTGTATGTGATATTTATCCTTCTGGGGAGTTCCTTAGTTCCTATATTGTGTAAATTCTGTGTAAATTCTATTGTGTATTGTATTGTGTAAATTCTGTAACTCATTTCCAGAAAACACAGACCCTATTTTTCCCTATAATTCCTGCACAAAGTGCAATAATTGTGGTTAAATGAGTCAAATGTTGTGAATTTAACATGTCGTTTATAAAAAATGTAAAATGGAAACTGTGAAAAAGGAGGTCAAACTTTTTTTAAAATATTAATAACTTTTGTTAGCTAAGAATTTAATTCCCAAATGTAATTTTTTTAATTGTTTGTAGTATTTAAGAATTATTTGGGACAATATTTAAAAATAAATAACTGGAGTTTTGTTAGACTTATTCGATAATATAAATTATATTTCTTGTTTTGAATTTATTAATATGGATGGATTGAACATTTTGATTATTTTTCTTTCTTTTTTGTCTTTGTTGTTTGATTTGTATTATCTTTTATTGTTTTTTTATTGTATGTTTTTTAATATAAACTGTATAGCATCTTGTTTTGTAATGTTTTTGTTATACTTTAATAAAAAAGCGCTTTTTTATCGCAGATGAAATCTATGCAATTGAATTGCCACTGCTTTTACATCAAGGTGGTTATGAGGACTCTATATTTCACAGGTGTGTTTTTTCCACATAAATCTCAAAACCTACTTCAGTTAATGGACTTATTAATGGAACGCTTAAGAAAAAAGATATCAGCTGACGATCGATTGAGATGGCCAAATTCTGCGCAGAACCGATCACCGGTGATAGATGCATGCCGGTAAGAAATGTGTCCGAGTTACGTCCACCTTGCTCTGATGTCATGCTGACGTGTTTCAAAAAACTCTCGCAACGGCCAGGCGGCTGTGTAGGATTCTTCAGTCGGGCGCAGTTGCTGATGAAAAGCACGATGGGAAACAACTTGTTGACGACACAGCTTAAATGCTCATTGGGCGAGAATGTCAGCTGATATCTTTTTTCTTAAGCGTTCCATTAACTGAAGTAGGTTTGAGATTTATATGTGGAAAAAACACACCTATGTGAAATATAGAGTCCTCATAACCACCTTGATGTAAAAGCAGTGGCAATTCAATTGCATAGATTTCATCTGCGATAAAAAGCGTTTTTATTAAAGTATAACAAAAACATTACTAAACAAGATGCTATACAGTTTACATTCAAAAACAGACGAGAAAACATAATAAAAGATAATACAAACCAAACAACAAAGACAAAAAAGAAAGAAAAATAATCAAAATGTTCAATCCATCCATATTAATAAATTCAAAACAAGAAATATAATTTATATTATCGAATAAGTCTAACAAAACTCTTTTTATTATTTGCTTTTGACAGCATTTTTAAATATTGTCCCAAATAATTCTTACATACTACAAACAATAAAAAAATACATTTGGGAATTAAATTCTTAGCTAACAAAAGTAAGTTATTAATATTAAAAAAAGTTTGACTTCCTTTTTCACCATTTCCATATTACATTTTTTATAAACGACATGTTAAATTCACAACATTTGACTCATTTAACCACAATTATTGCACTTTGTGCAGGAATTATAGGGAAAAATAGGGTCTGTGTTTTCTGGAAATGAGTTACAGAATTTACACAATACAATACACAATAGAATTTACACAATATAGGAACTAAGGAACTCCCCAGAAGGATAAATATCACATACAATTTTAAATGTATTTTTTTGGGGGGGGGATAAACTGTAAACCTGAAATAGGAGGTTCTAAGTTTAAGCATTCGTTTGTCAAAGAACATATCAACATTCTTTCGTTCAGCCTTGACATGGTTGAGAGTTTGTCTAATTTACGATTTAGAGCATTTCTCACTTTTAAACTCAGTTGGCCCAAGAAAAATGCGGTAAAAAACGTGAACGCGATCTATTCCATTGCTGACGTTTCCAGTCGACTCGACAGCGCGATTTGGGAAGACTCAGAGTCCGTCTTGCCTGCGCTGTTTTCACTCCTCCTCTTACTGCAGCCGCCTACTCTCGTCTTCTTTTCAGGCGAGGCGCGTCTCAAACAAGCCTATTCTCGCTGCTATTTGGAGTGTTGAAACAAGGTTTGTACAGAAACATCGCGAGATCATATATTACAGGAGGACGTGCGGGCAGATGAGAGAGTAGAATCACCCTCAGTTTACTATAGACCTCTTCACAAGCTAACACTATAAAACCTCATGGTTCTCATTATGATAATTTGTTATCATGGATTCAAAGAAAGTTTTCAAGTCGGCCTTTGCGTAATTTCCCTCAAATCTAAAATATCATAAAGAAAGCTGCTGAAATGCCACCTGGACAGAGTTAAACTATAAAACATTTATCTTTTTTTGTATTACCATAGTTTTACTACAAACATCTTAGTTACAATATTTACTATAGCCAGAAAATGGTATTTGTAGATACTAGGATTTTACTTACCGTAAACTGCGTTCCAGTCACCTCGGATTCAGGGTATTTCCAACTCAACCCGGAAATCTCGAACGGCGACGTTTTAATGTTACTTAATACTGTTAATGTGTTATTGTAACTAAATCATTATTACAGTGCATGAATAAATCATGTAAAACCTTGAAAGTGACAAGAAACAGTGTTAAATATTATCAATAATATATGATTATTATATATTGACATAGAGTAACATTTATATATATTTTACTGTCATGTTTTTACTGTCCTATTTTAAATAAACCAATAAATAAAACAATGTTATTAGTTAAATTTCATATTTTCTTTTCTTGGCCATTCCTCCGGTCCGGCAGGTGTCAGTATGTGTGCTGTAGTGACATATGAGTGACAGCAGAAGAACATCTGCTCCATATGTGCACTAGTAGAAACATTTACCCACTGAACATTTGAGTTTGTCATTACACGAATGATGAATTTACCTCATCAGACCAATGATTCGCAGATGATTCAAGATGTAAGAGGATGTTTTGATCAATTATGCTGTGCAGGAGTGTCTGTATGTATGTGTTTATGGTTGATTTTGGGTTCAGGATCAGACTGAAGCGATATCTCAGATGAAGATCGGATTCATTGGTGCGGGGAATATGGCGTTTGGAATAGCTCAGGGCATCCTGACATCAGGTACAGACTCTTTGTCTTTTTAAAAACAAAACATATATTTTTATGGAACAAAAACACGTCTCTCGAGGTTAATATTACTGTTACCTTCATACATATAATGAAAATGTCATGAATGTCTATAATCATGATGTGCGCAGCATCTGTAAATGAGAATATTCACAGAATATATATATTGCTGTACATACGCCTATAATTGTATAATGTGTCTTTTGGATGTTCTGGAAGCACGTAATTAGGCAATAAATCTGATTGTGGAAAAAGGGAACACCAGCAGAATGAATTTTGAATAGAGTATAATTGTATTATTTTCATAGTAATGTTTTTTTTTTCAATTATAGAACATTCTGTCAGTCTTTGTATTGTTGACCATGTGCTCGTTGTTGTGTGTTTTGCTGTAGGGAAGGTTTCACCCACTAATATTATTGTTAGTGCTCCGTCTATGAATAACCTTCCTCGCTTTCAGGTGTGTCCTGTACATGTTTTTTAGCCTGTGTGTGTAAAAACGTCTTATTTCACACCGTGAGAGCACTGACCTGCTGACTGTGGTACGTCATTTCAACAGGAGAGAGGTGTTGCTATAACTCAAGTGAATGAAGAGGTTGTAGAGAGGTCTGCCGTGGTTTTCCTTGCCATCAAACCTCACCTCATTCAAGGGGTCCTGTATGGAATCTCGCGCTGCGTCACCCAGCAACACATCATCGTTTCCATGGCAGCCGGAGTCACTATAGCAACACTTGAGGAGGTCAGGATTCTTGTGCCATTCATCAGTAAATGATTCTGCGATGCTTTTTGGGTTTGATTGATATTCTGTTATCTTCACAAAGTGCACACTTTCATTTGTTTCGTGCATCTTCTCTTTTTCGTTGTTTTGATAGCTGCTGCCCGCTAAAACCCGCGTGATTCGCATGATGCCAAATCTTCCCTGTGTGCTGATGGAAGGAGCGCTGATCCTCACCTCTGGCTCATGCGCAGGAGAGAAGGAGGAGACTCTACTGAAGAACCTCCTCAGCCCGTGCGGATTGGTGGAGGCGGGGCCTGAGCACTGGATCGACGCCCACACAGGCTTGAGTGGCAGTGGTGTTGCGTTTGTGAGTTTTTACACTTTATTTTTAAACTCGCTAAAACAATCAAATCCCGTCCATGGTTGGGATTATCTACAAAGCAAAGTTTAAATGGAGTCTGTGAAGTACACTGAAAATGACGCAGTGTATAGTATTATAATCTTATAAACTATATAAAATGTGAAAACGGGTGAGAAAGTCATGTAGCGTACTGGTTACTGATTGAAAGATGATAACGGAGATCTGTCTCGCAGGTGTATGTGTTTGCGGAAGCTCTGGCAGAAGGGGCTGTTAAAATGGGCATGCCGGGCGCTTTGGCTCAACGTATTGCGGCACAAACGATACTGGTAGGTTCACACGCGCATCTACAATATGTTCCAGAATACTTGAATTAAAACCATGAGCTCTGAATCCTGCTGGTAGGGAGCTGGGGTGTTACTGCGTGATACCGGGAAGATGCCTGCACAGCTGAAAGGTGAGGTGTGCACACCTGGAGGAACTACGATACACGGCCTCCATGCGCTGGAGAGGGGCGGCATGAGGGCGGCTGTCATGGGAGCCGTGGAGGCGGCTACTGAAAGAGCAAGAGAACTCGGGAAAAAATAGATCAGGAATATTGTTGAGCGATGGGAATATTTTATAGAGAAAAGATTTATTTATAGCTTCTTTCTTTACAAATAAACTTAATCTACTGTAATGATTGATCTACTGAGCCTGTAAAATGTTCGCTTGACATCCAACATCAAAGCCTTCAAATGTTTTCAAATACAAACATGTGGAATTGCTCAGGAGTGAGTGTGTTTTATGACAGCTAGAATACACAACCTCTTAATGGAAGAATGTGAATATTGACACAAGAAAGCAATTTTGGCTGTTACCAACTTTGTACAGTTTTACATGTTTAATATTCTGTTATTTTAGAACTATGGTTCTTGACAAACCATTGAAATTCTGAAACCAAAAGTGTTTAGAATGGGACCAGATGCATTCTTCATAATAGCTGAAGAAAATATTCAACACAATAGGTAAAGAGTTAGTTTATATCAAAATAAAAATGTTTATAGCAAGCGTTTGTTTTGTCTTTTGTTTGGTGTATTTATATAATATACATATACTATGATTAACCCTAATGTTGGAAGTTTTCCATACATTAGTTGTAATGTTAGAGGAGGATGGGCTCAGTCTGTTTCTCTCAAGGTCTTTTGCTTTCTCAGCATCTTTTGGATGGTTACGTTAGGATTGACGTGATCTACTGTAAAGCTGCTTTGAAACAATGTGTTGTAAAAGTGCTACACAAATTAAATGGACTTGCCTTGACATGATTGACCTCAAATTGCAAAATACGTTTCTTTTAAGTTGTTTATTATCCTCCACAGATCATCTGTGTAACTAAAATTTTCTCAGGTTGATGATGATAATTGAATCATGTCATTTATATACATGTCTATCCTTCACATCTAAATGCGACAGACTGATCAGGCCAAAATAGATAATCATTTTTACCTATGCCTTATTGGATATGCTCGATTGAGATGTCTAAAAAATCACTAAACTTAAAAAAAACATAAAATCACATAAATTATAATAAATGTATTGCTTATAGTGGGAATTGCATTGGTTTTAATGAAGACTACAATGGTCTGCGTGTCTGGTAGTGTGTTGGCTTCTATTTTAAAACTACCAACACAAATTGTTTATGCCCAGAAAAAAAAGATGATCATTTCACAAAATTAATATTTAATGACGTCATTCTGTATTCCGTAGAGCAAGTAAACGACGGTGGAATGTACCACGTTGTAAATGTGTTTTATTACACACAAATACACTTGAGTGCATATGTGCGCTTAGTGTATATTTACACACGTACAGCCCATTAAGTCGTAATAAAAATCCTTTAAGCCCCTTTACTGTTCACTGTGTAGTTTTATACCGGTGTTGATGTACGGACCCTCCCGCCTGTGCGCGTGAATGGTTCGCTCGAGACATGCTCGCCCTTTCTGTTTCCATGAGCTCGCGGTGAGGAGCGGCGTTTCATACAAAACCAACAAAAGCGCTTAAAGTGAGTATCTGTCTGAAATGTCAAGCTTTTATCTTAATTAACTGCCCGTAGAGGTGCATACGGGGGAATAATGATGTTTTGATATTTTCATCAGAAGCCAGTAATCGGTTCCGCTATCTATGAATGAATGTATATACCTCGCATGGCAGTGGCATACGAATACACGTGCTTTGGTCTATTAGTACTCGATAGTTGTGTGGTTTGAGTCAAGCATGTGCGGATGTGCAGCAGATTATCACGCGTAATGACGCATTTTTATTTTAACCACATCATGCGGCGCTCTTCATGCTAAGCGGTTTGTGACATTGAAGTATCGCGAGATCAAACCCCTGCTGATGCTTTTGAACCGCTCTCGCGATACTAGAATATCAGGCCGATCACAGGGCTTAAAGTTTTCCGGCACCGTGCCGGATCTCCGGCTTGCGACGTTTGACTGCGGAAAAAAGATTTACATTTAAAAATATTACATTTAAAAAGCTTATATATATCAGTTCGAGTTCATAAGTTCGCCTACCAATGGTATGAGAGGAACACGGCTATCACTCTCAACCAAACAAACATTACTAGCCAATCAGAATTAAAATGGGGCGGGTCTTGGTTGCCGGAGTGGAGACGTTAGCGAGCGAACAGTCGGCACTCGGCAGAATGGACAGTGAGTTTATAAAGCCTGAAGCGGGGGGCAGCTTTTAAGTCCATTATGACAAATACAAATTGGAGACTGCGACATAAAGATCGATAACTTTGTGTTGTTTCGGCAAATCATCTAATCAGACCTCCGCTTCCACTTCTGCGCGTCACACACGCGCGCTCATGCGATTGAGATGTCAAGGATCGATTTCTAAAGCGTCTAAATCGGTTTCAAACTTTTTCGCAGTTTATTGCACCCATCTGACAGAGTTAAGTCATAAACATGGTCGTTTTTGTCTGAAGTGAGCGTAAAAGGTTGAGAAAGAAAACTGATGTCAATACATTAGTGACAGCAGCCTAATATTCCTGCTACTCTGTGTGGTTGATATGACTCAAACAAATGAAAAGAGAAGAGAAGCACTCACTGCTGACTCCGTAACCTTTGTAGCTTTAATAGGAATTTATATTGTTTTCGTTTCACAGTTTGTAGTGCAAAATTTGCCAGTAGGAGTTTAAAAATAGAAAATAAACCCGCATCCACTAATCATTATTAAATAAAAACGAGCTCAAAAACGTGATCACTTTTGCTTTTTTGAGGGCTGGTTTATGCTAAGCTGCTTTGACCAACTGTGATCTCATTATTATGTGTTGTGGATGTGCCATATCATCACCATTAATACCTATGAAACTAATAATTAAATTACTACTAGAGCACAAAATAGTTTAGTAGAGAACAAAATTCACCAGAGATCTGGTCACTTTATTTTGCTCTCAAAATGCCACCCTCGATAGGCCAAAAAATGTGAGTCTTATTTGTTTAGGTTAAGTAGGATTTTTATTATGATGAATTTGGTTGAATTTGGTATGTTAGGATATGTTTTTATATACCATAATTATGGTTTTGTGGGTTATAATTATGCCCCCACTTCTGTTATCTCGATATGTTGTTGTATGGCTAACCGAAGCTGCGTTAGCTTCTAGCGAGCTAAATACGCTGGGTAAAATAAAAGCATTAAAATGACATGTTAAAATTTAAGTTTACGAAAAACATATGAGCATATAAGCTTGAAAAAAACATCACTTTTGATATTTTAAAATTACCGTGGTTTTATTATAGTAAATAACTTAAACCATGAGTACTAGATTTGTTTGATTTCATTACCCATTGCCTCATCTATGTACTATTAATTTTAACAAAGTACTAGCGACATAAATCGTAATGTCATTTTGTAAGAATTGCAATCCGGCGCTAAATAGAATACCCAATAGAAGGTCTTTTAGGCAACAGAATCACGCGGGGTCCTAAAGGGGACCGTTTTCGAGGGGAGACTCGATTTGTCATGACACCGTTTCACTCGGAAATGTGTCAGAATACGGAAGTAAAAACGATGACAATCTCCGGTTCATGAGGACTTTAGATGATGACAATGTCAAATTATTTCCATATATCACAGTTTCCCATCATATTTGCAAGCTTGATGTAGACGAAGATTTGTAATTTTGAATTTGATACTAAATGAATTGTTTATATATATCATACATATATGCTTTAATTATTGAAAGGCTAATTTCATGGCGAGATTAGTCAAATAAAACGCCAGACATTGTATGTGTGTGTTTTAAGATTTTCATGTTGTTCTTGGACATGTGCTATATAAATATCACTGTGTTCCTTGATGTCAATATGATGGAAATACAATGGTGCTTTTATCATTTTCAGTACCATGGTATACAAAAAAGTGCCTTGCCATTACCATCTGATTCTGTTATTTTACTATGGCAGCACATCTGGATATTAACTGACCGTGTGCTTTTCTTTTGAGCGCTCTTTCAGTATTAATGCTTATAACCCCAGCAGTATTCACGTTTTCTAATTGCACGTTCTGGTTTCCTGCTCGCCTTTGACTGGATGAGAAGAACGAGTTAAACTACACACAGTTTATTTAGTAGATTTTCTGTTTGCTACTGAAGGTGAGTTACAGCTTATCATGCATGCTGAATGTGTCTGTGTGGTTGCCTCGTTTTAGATTTGTGTGTGTTTGCGTTTCATCCGTTCTTTGTTGTATCATACATGGTACTTATATTTCTGTTCTTTTTTTTAGATGTAGATGTTCATTGGTCATGGTAATGCGTGGTGCATTTCACGTTTGAACGATTATAATGCAACCATTCATTGTTTTTGTGTGAATGTGTTCATGTGGCGTCTTGCTGTCTTTTAAAGGTGACGAGTGTCGGTTTTGGGCCGCATGTAGCGTCGTACAGAATTGTTAACAATTTTGTCAACAAAATTGTATCTGTTTGGTGTCTTGTGCACATGATCTGACACCACAAGAATGATTTGAAGTTGATTGTGTTGACTTGAAAATACTTATCTGAAGTTGAAAAATGACACACCTCACCTTTAATGTAATAACCAACATGCGTGTTATTAATTCTCTAGTTCCCTGTTGCTCTTCTTGTCTTCTCTGTTTATTTACCCTCCTTTACAAGAAAATGCGTCAAAGAGGCTCCCGGAATTCTGCTTCGAATCGGTCCAATTCCAGCGAAGGCCAGTCGGGTGCCGGCTGTTTGTCCAAAGCAGCCCTGCAGGGTCTACAGTCAGAATGTGCCGCCGTGTGGTTCGACCGCGCCGCCTTCGAGCGAGCTGAAAGCTTGTACCACATTCGACTGCTGGAGCGTCAAAACGGCAGCATGGCTCCCGCGAGCTCGTCCCCCCAAAACCAAGAAGCCTGTCACCATGGAGACCAAGAGGCCGTTTGGGTCAATAAAGCCAGCTTTGACCACGCCGAGAGTCGTTTTGCAGAACGCTCTCCGGATCAACCGATCGCTCCGAGATCTCTTCAGCTGCACCCTTCCCAGCCTCCGTGCGACGAGGGCTACCAATCACAAACGCCGACACCTCCCACACCCGCTTCAAGACCAATCAATGGTCCCTCGTCGTCCCTCGTGGGGGTGTGGCTACAGAAGCCGCTTTATGACAACGCCGAGACGTCTTATTACCAGAACTTGTATGCTTCTAACGTCCCGAAGCCGGAAAACAACAACAAGCGGTCCAACTCCAAACGGCGAAACGGTGCCGGCGCCAAGAAGGCGAAGTCCGCTGTTTGCAACCAGCAGAATTGCGATGACGTCACCACCATTAACGGAGGAGCTCAATATAATTTCCTGCATGCGGACAGTGAAAGGGTGTGGCTAGATCGCGGTTGCTATGCGGAGGCGGAGACTAGGTTCTACGATGGAGCTGCGGCCCGAACTGTCAAAATGTCTAGAAACGATTCTAGCCAGTCTCGCAAGAAGTATGACTCGAGAAAAACCCCACACACTTTCCCTACACACCTTTAGTTTGTTTTGTAACCTTACGTGTGTTTGACTTCATGCCGGTTTGCGTGTGACACCATAACAGACGTCTGCTGTTTTCTCACACATGGTCACCCATCAAATTCGACTCTTATTCAGTTCGGTTCATCTCATGTGTTGTTTTATTCATTGTTTTTTAATCTTTGAAATCTTTCATTTTTGTTTGTTTGAATTCATTGTACTGTATGTATTTTGTTCTCCTGATTTGCTTGTTTTGTTTGTTCTTGTCATTTTGTTGTGTTGATGTCATGGCTGCACATCAGTGTTAGACAGCATCACGTTCGTTTCGTTTCTCAGTCGCGTGCCAGAAACTGTTGTTTTTTAAGTAGGGTAAATTCACGGTAACGATCGGCTTAACACTGTTCTGCAGCCCTTTACACTCAAACATCTTCTCATGCTCTTCAAGAATGTCGAATTTCAATCATGATGTTTCATACCGGTTGTAAACGATTGTTTATAGGAATCAGACACACGTTTGAGTGTGTCAGAAGCTTTGAGTTTGTGTTACAGAAGATTGTGTGTTTTTGCAGAATGTCTGTGTCGGACTGTTTTGCACAGGAGAGGATTTGGTTCGATAAGCCGCGTTACGATGAGGCCGAGCGTCAGTTTTACGAAAGGGTCAATGGACCCACGCAACCCAAACAGGTAAAACAGGCGTGTTTGTAGTTACGTTTCACCATTTTACTGTCATTCTGTATGCTGGTCATTTACTATATTTAACAAAATATGCAGCACACAAACAGTGTGAAATCCCACAATGCAATATGCTCGACTAATCTAAATGGTCTTTCTCTGCGTCGTGTCTCAGGACATTGGAGCTAACACGATTCTTCAGGACATCGCTAGGGCACGAGAGAACATCCAGAAATCTCTGGCAGGGGTAAGTTGTCGTCTACTGCCCGCACAATGCACTCAACGTTCAATAGAGATGTTTTGCTGTTTTAAAGGGAGCGCACCTGTGATGCACTTAAATGCTGCCTAGTGCCTAGCTCACTAGGTGTCCATTCAAAGCCACAGTCTGCATGTCGTCTGCTTTCTCTTCCTCGCTGTTTCTCGACCTTCATCTGCTTTTTCCTAAAAAAAATCTCTCCTTCAGCTGAAGACCACCTTGCAGCCAAATAGAGGCTCCTCCCATAAAATATCAAACCCCTCCCACAGCTTCTCTCCTGTAAGTGTGTTTGCTCATTTCACAGCTGGTGTCATGTGTGCATGCTACAGTGTTTAGTATGCATGCAGAATAGTGTGGACGCTTCTCTTCTACTTCCTGTCTTATCGGCCAGTTCTGTGATAACCAATCAATAAGCCGATAGAATTTGTCCAGATGTTCTTTTTTAGTCTTTACATGTTCTCAGAGTGTGTTGTGTTTTCTGTAATGTTGTCCGAAGAGTGTTGACTAGTAGTTTGTGTTATTTGGTCTGTTTGTGGTAGTTTTGGAGTGTAGCAGAGCGAGGGCTGATGGGAAGTTTGACCTTGCGTGTTTGTGTGTTTAGAGCGGAGGTCCCAGCGCTGGCGATTATGGAGAACTCACAGCACGCTTGAAGAGTCTGGAACTGGAGAACCAGAGTCTTCACAAAGGTTTGTGTGTTTAATAACAGCTTTCCTGTAGCTCAGTGGTTAGAGCGTGGCGCTAGCAACGCCAAGGTCATAGGTTGGATCCCAGGGATTGCACATACTCAGATACAAATGTATAGTATAATGCTATGTAAGTCACTTTGGATAAAGACGTCGGCCAAATGCATCAATGTGAATGTAATATATTTGAGAAATTACTTTTGTAACCGTAATGAAAGTAGTAATAGTAGGGATGTAACGATTCACTCAGCTTGCGATGTGATTCACGATATGATTTATTCACGCTTTATTTTTTTGAAAATTACAAATAACTAAAATGCAATTTTAAAGAGGTCATATGGCGCGAATCTGTGTGTTTCTGTGTCTTTGGTGTGTTGCCCATGCATGTATTAGGGTGCGTTTATATTTGGCATATAAGTAGCCTATAGGGATGTAACGATTCACTCAGCTCACGATGCGATGCGAGTCACGATTCTGATCGCACGATGCGATTTATTCACGATTTTCTCACGATTTATTTTTACAAAATGAGTTGAAACAAATTAGAAATGAACAACTTCCCTTGCATTATTTCTTAAATGCTTCACGTTTCTTTGTATAATTAAATAATGTTTTATTTCAAATAACAAAACTAAACTGCAATTTTCTAACAAATTAATAATAGAAAAAGTCTCTTTAATATAAACAAACTAATACTATCTGAGCTTTTCTTGGATTTTTTTGCATTTTAGAAATATCAGCATGTCCACGTTTAGATTTGCAGTTAAAATAGCGGCCCCTGCTGTTCAAAAAATGTATTGCGATTCAGTTCACACCTCAACCGATTTGAAAAGTCACTCATTATAACTGATTTTCAACCGGCTCACGGTGAATCCTTACATCCCTAGTAGCCTATGTTGGAAACAAGCTGGTATAGTGTTGCTATTCGTGTCTGTGACATGAAAATAAACAAATGATGCGTTTAAAAACACCAGTGGCGCTGTGTGTGCGAGTAAAACCCGTTCGTGGCAGTCACAGATAGCCTATGTGATGATAAAGCTGAAGTGGTCAAGAAAACATCTCGTGTGATTTGACATATACACCCTCTGTAGGTTGCAAATAATGATACACTGTAATAAAGTATCCACGATCAATTAGTGGGAAAATGAACGACTGAGCAAGAGTAAACTTTCCGCTGTATTTGTCATCTGCTCCGCAGTCTGACAGGCTTCGGACAGACGAGAGATTAATGACAGCGGGCGGGGTTTTCTGTGAAGTTGTGCCGGTAAATGTAGATAAACTGTCTGGATTGCGTTTACATTACACTGAGATCCGATCACAATGCGTCCTCGACTACCTCTTGATCTGGACACGCTGATCGGATGACATTCCGATCAGAAGCGCGTTTACACTTGTCTTTTCAATGTGTATGTGGACAACATCCAGATACAGGTCGCATGTTAATGCCAAATATAAACGCACCCTTAGACGTGTAAAATTGCAGAAATGAAAGTGTGGGAACAAAAGAGTCATTCTATGTAAAAGCGAATGCTCACCCAGACCTGCCTGAAACACCTCGTGTAGCCACACCCCCACAAATCTACGTCAGGTGGTGGTCTGATTTGACTAAGACCGCCCAAATGTAAACGCAAGTAAGGTGGGCGTACCTGTCAGTACAATTGAAGAGGAACCTGATGTTCCAAATATGGTCAGAGGCGTCACATTTCCCTCACACGCTTGCAGTATTCCACCAATCACTACGCACTGGTGAACTAGCCAATCACAGCACACCTCGCTTTTCAGAGCCATGAGCTTTGATAAACATCCGTGTGTTTCAGAGAGGCGGAGCAAAGAGGAGATACAAACATGCACGGTGTGTGGAAAATACAGCGTTTATCAACCTTAGAGGCACAGTTTTTGATTTACAGCGGCCACTAGCGTCGTATTATAGATTTGCAACGAATCTCTCAGTCCAACCACGAAAGTGGCCACCACAGTACAAAAAGATGCCGTCGGCTGCGACAGCGTGTCTTCTCATGTTGACGCAGGGAAGAGGTCATGCAGGCATTAGAAAGACTGTAGAAAGAGAGATGTCTTATTTATTACATAAAATAAAACTTTCCAGTAAGCTTTCAGCAGAGATACTCACAGATATCTATGAAGATACTTTCCAGCAGAGAGACGTTGGGGAGAAAGATCATCTTAAAATCCCCCCCGAGGAGGATGCTTTGATTCAGATCAGTATGTGAGTAACATTGGTTTTTCTGTTTGTTAGAACAAAGATATGTTGTTGTTGTCGTTGTTATAATGTTAGCTGTGTGACGGAGTAGTTTTGAGCCTCATTGTTTATCTGGACCGCTTTAATATTGTACTGGATTACTTGAGCGAGAGCGCGCTGGAGATGAAACTGGAGAGCGAGAGAGAGTGCGTTTTACTCAATGATGAATAAACGTACAGTTAATCCGCGGGTCACATGCGTTCCGCACCGGAGAGCACGATCCATACGGATCTTCCCACGATCCGTTTCACCTCGATACCGCAGCGGAGAGGAAGAGGAAACACGCGTTGTAGAGTTGTTTGTCCGTTTAGGGCTGCTGTACAAAACATGGCGGCGAATTCAATGTACAGTATGTAGGCCCGCTCTGTATGTAGATATAAACAGCTTATTCTAAGGTATTACAAACATATAATGGTTCATTACGTAAGGTCTTTACACACCTCTGAAGAAATAGTTTTGTATATTATATTGCATTTCTGTCAATAGATCCTCCTAAAAATCCCGTATTGTTCCTTTAAATTGCGTATACACATTGCATTACATCTAAAACAAACCATAATATTCGTTTTAGCTGTGTCATATGACCCCTTTAAAACAAATTACAAATTAAATAAAAAACGAATAATAAAAAAGTCTCTTAACAAACTAAGACTTTGTGGGTTTTTTTACATTTTAGAAATATCAGCATATCCAAGTTTGCAGTAAACACAGCGGCCCCTGCTGTTCAAAGCATGTTTTGCGATTCAAACAACATCTCAACCGGCCTCCCATATTATAATCGATTTTCAACTGGCTCACGGTGAATCGTTACATCGTACGTAATGGGCTACTGTACATTAATGCCGAGTGTCTTTATGGCGTTATGATCATCAGCCATGTCAAAAGAAAGTCAAGGTTCTCTTGTGCATATTATTTCCTAACATTACTCAACATTCGATCCTGAACCAGCTGCTGTTGCGCAAATGAGAGTTTGTTCAACCCTGTTACCCATTGTGTTATACATGCATATGACGTGAGTTTGCAACCTTCATTTTATCGTGAGCAGTGACGTTTCCATCAGGTCATGTGAAGGTTGTTATTGTTCTCTTTGCGTCAGTGGTGGACGATCTGCGTTCTGCTCTCAGTCAAATGGAGGGCCGCGTGTCAGCGCTGGAGAAGAGAACCACGACACCCGCCGTTAACGGAACCGCTGCGGTCCATAAATCCACTCCAGCTCCTCAGAAAGCCGCCTCTGCTCTGGTGAACGAGGACGATGAGGATGACATTGATCTGTTCGGCAGTGATGAAGAGGTTGATGACGAGGCCGAGAGGCTGAAAGAACAGCGGCTGCAGGAGTACGCGGCCAAAAAAGCCAAAAAACCCGCTCTCATCGCCAAATCCTCTATCCTGTTGGACGTCAAACCTGTACGTACCTTTATTAATCAAAGCACATTTCATTTTCAATAGTGTGGTCTTATTGTAGTAATAAAGTAATTTATTTGAATGTTGTTTTTCATGGCCAGTGGGACGATGAGACCGAGATGTCAAAGCTGGAGGAGTGCGTGCGATCGGTGCAGGTGGACGGGCTGCTGTGGGGGGCGTCTAAACTCGTTCCTGTCGGTTACGGCATCAAGAAGCTGCAGATCAACTGCGTGGTGGAGGACGACAAAGTCGGCACAGACTTCCTAGAGGAGGAGATCACCAAGTTTGAGGACTACGTGAGTCACGTTTCCACTCATGAGTTTGATTTCTAATATTTGAAGCTGACGTGTTTGTGTGTTTCTCGTGACAGGTTCAGAGCGTGGACGTCGCGGCTTTCAACAAGATCTAACAAACACACACGAGGACCATCACACACTACTGCTGCGGTTCATTTAAAAGCTTTGGATTTGTGTTATTTGTCTTGTGTTGTGTGTTTATGTAATTGACATTGAGCACACATCAATAAATATCTGTGAACAGAATGACAAACGGCGTCTGTGTACTCTTGAGACGTAACTGTCGGACATCAACAATGACGTGTAGTTTGCGTGTTTGAATGCTCCCAGTCACATTTATTTGACTGTCATATGTTTGTGTTGTCTCAGAATAAATGAAGAGCCTAAGAGCACATATCTTCTTTTGAGGTTTAACCCATATAAAGCTGAATTCATTATGTTTTTCTTTCTTTTTTGGGATATCAGATATTCTGAGGTCAGTAGAGATCAGTGTACATTGTGTTTTAAAAATAAAAGATTGAATTGACTGCTGTGGCTTATAAAAGCATATTTGTGATGGATCACAAAACCAGTGTTAAGTCGCACGGGAACATTTTTTAGTAAAAGCCAATAATACATTGTATGGGTAAAAATGATCGATTTTTCTTGTATGCCAAAAATCACTAGGATATGAAGTAAAGATCATGTTCCATGAAGATATTTTGTAAATTTCCTACCGTAAATATATCAAAATATATATGGCCTGCTACAGTGCCTCTGATTAACAACTTCAAAGGTGATTTTCTCAATATTCTTTTTTTTGCACCCTCAGATTCCAGAGGTTTAAACTGTTGTATCTCCGCCAGATATTGTCCTATCATAACAAACCACATCAATGGAAAGCTTGTTTATTCAGGTGATTTAAAAATCTCAATTTCGAAGAATTGACCCATAAGACTGGTTTTGAGTCAGGAGTCAGATTTCAGATAACATTGAAATAACAACTTCATTGTCTTGTCTTGTGCATGGAAAGGAAAGGGTTACGTTACAGCACAGCCCCCCTGTTTTACTCTGGGGGTCTGCCTGTCTTCATTCGACTCTTTCGAATCAGTCAAATGAACGACTCTTTTGATTCGTCTTGTTCATTTGAGTCATTTGTTGAATGCGGCGCAACAGAGAAACAATACAAACCTGCTTAAAATAAAATCCGGTGTTAAAATCAAGTGTTGGTGTTTGATTTTGTAGTCAAATCTAGGTTTTTAAAGCTTTAACCTTTTCCTTTAGACTATAACGTTTTGTGTTCAATCCAAATTTCTGAACGTTTTTCATAATTTTGCCTCGTTGCAAAGTCGTGTTACAGAAAATACGTTTAGCCCTAAAGATAAAAAGGAAATAGAGCATAGAATGAAAGAAATGATGAAAACAAGAAAAATAGAAAATACAATGGAAATGAATGTTTTATGTCAATGTTTGGGATTTTTATTGACTCTGATAATATGTGGATCGCTGAACGTTTCTGTATTTCTGAACACCAAGATTGACTCAGGAGTCGTGAATCAGTAAAGATTCTCTTCACGTCCACGCGCAGCTGTTCGTCGCGAACGAGTTTTGGTGCAGCGCGAGCTCGCCGTTATCTCCAGGTGTGTGTTTTGTGAGTGAAATCTTTTATAAAAGTGTGATAAACTTAGCCATCCTTCAATGTTTCTTAATGTTTTGTTATACTTTAGTGTTTTTTGTCACAAAAATATTTTCTCCTTCGTTTATGCTTGGCGATTCATTTCAGAAAAGTATGAAGAGTTATTCTTATTTACTTCAGCTCTGAAGTGCATTGCGATCTTTAAACGTTTTTAATTTCTTCGTGTATATGTCAGAATGTATATGCGAGTTAGTTTTTGTCCCCGTTTCTGTGTTTTTCTTGGTGTTATTAATTGTTTGCACGGTTCACAAACACAAGTGTGTAGTGTTTGTGTCGGTGTTTGATAAAGATACATTTATTTTGTGACATTATGTAATTCCCTCATACAGATACATCTATGTATGTATGTATGTATGTAATGTGTGTGTGGTTACAGAAGTGTCTGTTTCATGTCTGGACTTGAATAAGAACCGCTCAACCCCCAAACCTGCAGTAAAAGGCTTTGTTTGAACTTTTCTTTCAAGTGCACACTTTATAGGGTGCACGACCATTATACAAGAGAATGTCATGAACACTTGTCCGGGTCATTTCATCCTCATCAAAAAGTAAAAAAAACCTTATCAATAATACAAGCTTACAGTTTTACCCATAATGCCTGAATGTGTTTGCTTAAATGTCTAAACTTTTAAATGTTGTATTATCTTAATTTTGTCTTCAGATTTTGGGGTTAAAGATATGACTTGAATGTTTTCTGGACAAGTATGAGATTCACACACATCAAGATTTTGTGAGTGAACGTTTTTTCCCTCTTTTGTGTGTGTGTGTGTGCGTGTGTGTGTGTAGTATGTCAGTCACACAGGCTCTGTTGTTGTTCGTGATGCTGTTTGCGACCGACGTTCTCAATACAGAACCAGAACAACATGAAGCTCTGAAACACACCGACACACACAACATGATGGATCAGGTCGGTGTCAGAAGTGTCTCAGCATTTAAAACGGAAGATGTCGGTCACCCTTGAACGTTTTTATATTGTGTGTTTATGTACAGAATGAAATTACAACCATTAGCAACTTCAGTCAGACGTCACAGAAGTCTCCGTCCCCAGGTCACAAACACACACACACACAATATTTTACAATATTATCTCGCTTTATCTCTCTCTGACCTCACCAATCATTCGCCCTATCTCAGGATTGGTTGCTGGTTGCCATGGTAACCAGGTTCAATCAGATGGTCAGAATTGCTCTTGTGCAGCAGGTCACAGTCAGGACGAGACAGACGAGTGTAAAGGTAAAAACACACACACACAGTTATACGTTTAAATATGTTTTGGCTGAAAACTAAAAGCTTGTGTTGTGTTTTGTTGGGAAAACGTCTTTAGATATTGATGAATGTCAGCAGGGTGACCCTTGTGGTTACCATGCCGACTGCACGAACACACCCGGATCCTTCCTGTGCAGTTGTCTCCGTGGTTACCTGATGGGTCTGAAGGGATGTCAAGGTCTGCAGACGTGAATCACGCACAAGATGATGTTTTATTAACAAAGTTCGGGAGGAGCACGTGCAGATAACTAACCCGGCTGGCTTCCTATAACCAATCTCACCAATCAGATAACTAACCCGGCTGGCTTCCTATAACCAATCTCACCAATCAGATAACTAACCCGGCTGGCTTCCTATAACCAATCTCACCAATCATCTTTTAGCCCTGGAGAAAAAACCCCAACAAATAGACTTACCCTCATTCTATCTACATATTCGCAGCATCCCAACTCCTCACCATCAGCCTATTTTACCGCAGCATAACGGGGGGAACGACCTGAGTCCAGGCACACACCGGACAAGGGTCGGGTGCTCCGAGTTCAGAGGAACCACTGAGCTCGGAGCCCTCTCCCTGGGACAGCATGCCAAATACGCATAATATCCGTCCCCCATCTGTAGTTATTATTTGCAAGGCGAACTCGTGAGTGTGTGACACTGTGCTGCATCATTGTCATTGTTGGTCATTGTGCGTTGTTTGTGTAGACATAGATGAGTGTGTGTTAGCAGCAGTAACGGGCCTCCGGGCGTGTGGACGCAGGGCAGAGTGCACAAACACACCCGGATCTTTCATCTGTTCCTGTCCGCTCGGATACGTGCTGGCGCTGGACGGGCACAACTGCGTCGGTCTGTTTGGTGTTAGTGTGCGTGTGTTTAGTTATTGTTTGAATGTAAAATGGAGGTTAAATCTGTCTTCTCTGTCTCTCCAGACGTGGATGAGTGTAATTTCGAGGAGAACTGTCGGCGAGAACTCGGGAACGTGTGTGTGAATACAGAAGGATCATACAAGTGTTCATGTCAACACGGATTCAGAGAGGTAGAAGCCACTTGTGCAGGTAAACTCACGCGTGTGCTTTATGAGCTGAACGTCCGCTGACAAATAATGTCATCGTGAAAAAACAAATCGGTAATCTTTGAAGGAAAACTAAAAAACACGTACAAGGTCGTATTTGTTGACATTCGCATAATACCACAAAAGCACGCACACCAACTTGAAATGTGTCCTCGACTAAAACAAATCATATTGGAGAAAATATATAAAGTCGGCACACCAAAGCTCCTCAAAAACGTTTGTAACGTTTCGAGCACACAGGCTCTTCAACAGACTTTTTATGAAAGTCTATTAAAATGTTGTTGATTTTTTTGGAGCTTTTGTGTGTTTCGACTTTTCATAGATGTTTTCGATTTGTTAACGTTAGCAAATCCAAAGACTTGATCCAAAGTGTTTTTGACTGCGTTGTGTTTCGCAGATGTTGATGAGTGCGTCGAGCAGCAGAACGTGTGTGTCGGTGGAGGGGAATGCGAGAACACGCTGGGAAGTTACAGGTGTGTGTGTAAGCGAGGTTACCGTGGAAACGGCACCCACTGCTCAGGTGAGCGAACACGTGTGCCACATGCCTTTACATGATGCTGTTCACTCCGTGAACAAAGTGTAATTATTGATCATTCTTTTTTCTGTGTGTGTGTGTGTGTGTGTGTGTGTGTGTGTGTGTGTGTGTGTGCGCGCGCGTGTGTGCGTGCGCGCGCGTGTGTGTGTGTGTGTGTGTGCAGATATAAACGAGTGTTTGTCTGGAGATCATGGCTGTGATGTCAACGCTCGCTGTGGGAATATCATCGGCTCATATTTCTGTCAGTGTCATCAGGGATACAGCGGAGACGGACACGCCTGCTATGGTCAGAAACACAATGACATTACATGATGTGTGTTTATTTTGTGTTCACATGTATACGAGGATAATGTCGTGTTTGTGTGTGTTTAGATGTAGACGAGTGTGCTCAGGATAATGGACTCTGTGAACACAACTGCACAAATGAGCCGGGAACACACAGCTGCCATTGTTCTACAGGATACACGCTTACACGTGACCTACACAACTGTACAGGTAAACAAGCATGTCAAATACACTACTGACCTCACACACACACTCACACGTGAGTATGCATGTCAGGACTCAACAATGATTTAATGGTTGACCTTTAACGTCACCTTGAGAATCTTTCACTTTTCACAGACGTGGACGAGTGTGCGGTCAGTAATGACACATGTGAACAGTTCTGTACGAACACGCGTGGATCATTCCTGTGCTCCTGTCGCCACGGATACCAGCTGCACATAGATGGACACAGTTGTGTGGGTCAGTGTGTGTGACATTGACATTAAACAATCAGTGTTTGTGTCACAGTGGGAATTCACTGTTGCGTGTGTGTGTGCGTGTGTGTGTGTGTGCGTGTGTGTGTGCGTGTGTGTGTGCGTGTGTGTGCGTGTGTGTGTGCGTGCGTGCGTGCGTGCGTGCGCGTGCGCGTGCGTGCGTGTGTGTGTGCGTGTGCGTGTGCGTGTGTGTGTGTGCAGGTGTGTTGTGTGCGTGTGTGTTGTGGTGTGTGGTGTGCGTGGTGTGTGCGTGTGTGTGTGTGCAGGTGTGTGTGCGTGCGTGGTGCTGTGTGAGGTGTGTGTGCGTGTGTCGATGTGTGTGGTGCGGTGTTGTGTGTGTGTCGTTGTGTGTGTGCGTGCGT
>NC_079904.1:692334-697755 GCF_024868665.1 Triplophysa rosa | reverse complement strand
GGGATTATGGTGTTGTAGGCCGAGCTGAAGTCTACAAACAGGATCCTGACGTAAGTCCCTGGTCTGTCTAGGTGTTGTAGGATATAATGCAGTCCCATGTTTACTGCATCATCCACAGACCTGTTGTCAGGGTTTGAATGGGGAAGAACCCAAGTGCAGGCAGCAGCGGTGAAGGGGTTAACAAAGATTTATTAAAAATCAAAACAAAGACCCACGATGGGGTATAAACGAGAAACCAAGATAACAGAAAGCAGACAGGATAATAATCAATACAGGACGTAGACTAACTAAAACTAAACTACAACAACACTAGACAAAAATTAAACTAAACACTTACTAGACATGACTTGACTTGAGGGAATCCACAGAAAAACATGAACGGTAGCACTGAGGTAAGTACGAGCAAACACACAAGTACATAAGCAAAGGCACATAGGCACAGAAGCACGACATCAATACACAACGAACGAGCACAAGACAATAGACACGAGGGCTTTTTAAAGGGGAGCAAATCAAAAAGGGACAGGTGGGACAGGGGCATGAACTAATAAACAATCAATAACGAGGGATACAAGAGGGTGGGGACAAAGACGCGACTTCGGAGAGAGAGGATATGGAAGGGCCAAAACGCCTCTCTCCACATAAAACAAGGGATCCTGCCATGATTCTGCCACAAGATCAAGAAAGACATGACAAAATGAGGCAGAATCACGACACCTGCTCGGTAAGCAAACTGGAGGGGATCAAGAAGGGGTCTGGTGATGTCCTTCAGGTGGGCCAGTACAAGTCTCTCAAATGACTTCATGACCACAGATGTTAAAGCAACAGGCCTGTAGTCATTATGTCCAGAGATTTTGGGTTTCTACTGTACAGGGAAGATAGTAGAGCATTTGAAGCATAAAGGGACTTCACACTGCTCCAAAGATCTGTTAAATATATTAGTGAAGATGGGCGACAGCTGCTCTGTACAGACATTCAGGCAGGAGGGTGAGACATTGTCTGGGCCTGGTGCTTTTCTGATCTTTTGTTTGCGGAAAAGCTGGCACACATCCTCTTCGCAGATCCTAAGTGCAGGTTGAGTGTCAAGAGGAGGTGCTAATGGTATAGCAGAGATAGGGTCANTCTCTCTCTCCCTCCCCCTCTCTCTCTCTCTCTCTCTCTCTCTCTCACTCTCTCTCTCTCTCTCTCTGTCACTCTCTCTCACTCTCAGCCAGTGCATCTGTTCAGATCTGAACATCAGCCGTTGTATTCACTCTCTGTTTCTCCTTTATATCATGCTACTTACATTTCTACAAAACATTTCTAGAGAATATCTGGTCTTTGTGATAGTCATCCTTTATAAAAGTGTCTTTCCTTTGACTCTTATGGTTACACATTTAACTAAAACCCTTCACTTCCCAAACTTCTCATATAGATGTTTTTGTGTTATTTCATCTGTGTTACTAAATGGAACGATTGGAAATATAATGTGTGTTTTATTTAACACAACTCTGTCTGTTTGTCAGCAGAGGGGGCGGAGCGTCTGGCGGCGATGCGGTCGGATTCGCTGGTGCCCGGGACACACACGCCTCCAATCCGCCGGCGGAGTAAACTGGCCAGTCTGGGACGACTCTTTAAACCGTGGAAATGGAGAAAGAAAAAGAGCGACAACTTCAAACAGACATCTGCTGGTACACACGCTACTGTACACGCTACTGCACACGCTACTGCACACGCTACTGTACGATGATGTGTTGATGTGTTTTGTGTTAGTTCTGGAGAGAAAGATGTCGACCCGTCAGAGCAGAGAAGAGCTGATCAAGAGAGGAGTGTTGAAAGAAGTGTTTGAGAAAGGTCAGTCTCATTTCACTGAAAACATTCATATTAATGCTGAAAATACATGAAATAAAATAAAACAAAAACTTATTTCAAGCAAAATAACACTCTGAAAGCCGGTGAATCTGATTTGATTATTCTAAAATCATCTGTAAGATTTAAAAATTTATAAAAATAAAATGATAAACTATAAAATCTTTTATAGGTTAAGATATAAGAATCAGAATGAGATATACATATATGTGATATATACATTTTAAAGAATTCATGCAAACTGCTGTCCCACATCAAAAAAACATATTTACAAAACATTCAAGTATTCAAATCTTTGTTGTTTACTAAGATCCTTCTATCATCTATTGAAACCCACAATAATATTTATAATATCAGTAAGCTTAATATAAATATAAAATCATCATTTATTGGGTACTTTCAATTGGTAGATGAGTGTCCCGAACCCAAACCCCTAAATTTCAATTTATGAAAATTATAGTAAAAATGTTTTGCTTTTTTTCCATTGTTGTTTTTAATATATATATATTTGATGTTTTTAAAAAAGTGAAGTTTAAAAAAATATTTATTTAGTTTTTTTTTAATGATTAAACTTTATGTAAAATAAGTTTGTCCCGGATTTTCATGTCACTACCGAAACATTGTATGTTTTAGTCCATTGGCTGAGACTGATTTTAGCCACACCCCTACATTTTTGATCAAGAATCATTACTGTGTCTAATAGCTACACGGTGACGGTCAGTAGATCGGTCTGATCATTTTGAAATAAATGTGTTCAAAAGTCTGAAAATCTTTGTGTAACTTTGAGGAGCGTCACTACTAAACATCTTTTTTCTGCAATTAAGCAAACTTTTTGGGTGTTATTACTTAAAAGTTATTTTTTATGTGCACATCTGTTCAGAACTGTGCTTGCTAACCATGTGCTGAAACATGGGATGTTTTGTCAAAAATAAAGTATATTAAATGATAAACTAAGACGTAATGAGTGTTCGGGTCAATGTATATATAAACTAATGAATCCTTAACTTCAATCAGTACGATCAATTTTATGCCTTTTACAAAGAAAGATTGGATTCAAAATACCACAAATCTCATAAATTACACTTGAAATAACTTTTATTGATTTACATGTGAAAACATTTTTTTTAAATAGCACAAAATATATTTAAAAAGTAGATATAAACTAAATCTTAATATGTAAATATAATCCTTCTGATTAAATTATATATTATTGTGTTTCGGTAGTGACAAAATTTGGGGAGAGGAAGAATATTCCAAAACATTCTGAAATTACAATATGAAAATTGACTGCTTGATTACTAGGAATGTGTCCCTTTGATATTAAAAAATTGCATACATAAAAAAATTCTGGGGAAAAACACATTTTGCACATCTGATTTTGCACCAATTCTGTAGAATGACCCATGTACAGTATATAAATGTATGTAAAAAACATGTTAAAACAACATAAATGTATGTATTAAAATGATTACATAAAATAATGTATAAAAGTTATTTGACAGTGTCTGCAGGTTCATTGTCAGATTCAGTAATTGTATGTAAAAACAATAAGAAAGAATTTGTAACTATTTTCTTATGAAACTACAAATGGGTTGTCGTGATTCACGGCAGGATTCCTTGTTATGTGTGGAGAGAAACGTATTATTGTCGTCTCGACAATAATATGCGTTCTCTCCGGTGTCGCGTCTTCTAGCCCCGCCCTCTCGTTACCTCGTTAGCTTCTCCTTAGTGTTTGATCCCTGTCACCTGCCCGTCACCCTCCCTGTGTTATCATCCCTCGTTTGTATTCCCCTATATATTAACCTTGTGTCTCTTGTCTTGTGCTGATTCGTTTTGTATTACCTGGTATTGTCCTTGTCTCAAAGCTCTAGTAAGTTGTCTCGTATATATTGTTTTTGCTCTGTCTTGCGTGTATCTAGTGTTAGTCCTGTCTCAGTTTTATATGGTTCTTTTGGTTACCTCGTCCGCCGGTTTTGTCCCCCACGTGGGAGGTTTTGGTTTATGTTTTATATGTGGTTATAGTGCTGTTCTCTTTTTGTCTTCCCCCATCGTGGGTGTTTGATTTGTGTTTTGTGTAATAAATTCTGTTAACCCCTTCTACGCTGTCTGCATCTGGGTCCTCATTGAGAATCATGACATGGGTTTGACAGTTGTCATTATTTTTGTGTGTAGATTCGTCTCACGTGTGTGATGTGGACAGACAGACCATCCTCAGTCCTGTGTCAGAATCGACTGACAGGAACCTCACAGGTACGGCTGTGCGGTTCATACATCAATAAAAACACACTGAACCTGAAGGTGCTTCCGTTACGAACATCATCGTCTCCTCCCGTAGTTTCCTTCTCAGAAGCGCAGTCGTCTGGAGACACCGTGACATGTCTTACGGATCTCGCCTCAAAGCCATCTCAAGCCCCGCCCTCTGCGAAACCTGTGCCGTTGCCGAGCGACAGCGCTGACATCACACACGTGAGACCGGTGACACTAAAACAGCCACCTGCCTTACCGCCAAAGCCATACAGCAGAATCCCCAACCACCTGACAGGTGAACACGCTTCACATATACACACAGAAAACTACTTCATGTGACTTCACGATCACAATACGGCTGAACTACTTCAAACATGATTTACACATCTTGGTATTTTCAGTATTATTTGTTATGTGCAGAGATTTCCGAGGTCATTGAAGTCTTAAAGAGACAGAAACACACTGTATGACAGAGAGAAACTGCATTCATTTTTTAAGGAACCTCATTTTGTGTCTCTTGTTTTGTTTTTTTGTTTTTAGAAACATTCGCTAAACTGTCGCCACCTCTTCCTCCAAAGAAAGTGTTGATTTGTGAGCCGGCACATTCATTTCCATTCAAATGTCTGCCATCACTGGGAACACACGCGCACACACACACTCTGACACACCCGCAGCAGTACGCAACCATCCCTCTGTCACTGCACCCGCCCAGTCGCATCATAGAAGAACTCAATAAAACCCTCGCGCTCACCATGCAAAGACTAGAGAGGTGAGTACACACAAATACACACACACACACACACACACACACACACGTGCACACACATGTACAAGCACATGCACAAACATACACACATGCACACACACACACACACACACACACACACCCACATACACACCCACATACACATGCACATGCACACACACATATACAAGCACATACACAGACATACACACACATGTATGCACACATACACATACACACACGCACACATATACGTGCACACACACATACAAGCACATGCACAGATATACACACGCACACACACATATACGTGCACACACACCCACATACACATGCACACACACATATACAAGCACATGCACAGACATACACACACATGTATGCACACACACACATGCACACATATACGTGCACACACACATACACGTGCACACACATATACAAAGCACATGCACAGATATACACACACACGCACACACATATACGTGCACACACACATACACGTGCACACACATATACAAGCACATGCACAGATATACACACACACGCACACACACATATACGTGCACACACACATACAA